>NC_056750.1:175592080-175704580 GCF_019279795.1 Protopterus annectens | reverse complement strand
GCAAAGACTATAGACAAAGGAAAGCTGTGTGATAAGAGGGGGTGTGTTAACTGGATCAATGGTGGAGCTTTCCAGGTAAATGCTAATGATGCTAGGCTCCACCTACAAAGAAATGGCTGGAATCAGGATGATGTCCCAGTTCTTACCTTTTGATAGCACCTAGATCAGAGAGGAAAATGTTCATACTTCAGAAAAGAATTTCCTGTCCCTGTCTTTAGAAGTAATTTGAATAGAATTATCCTTTGAAGAAGTAGTACTGGACCTGAAAGATTTATTTATTCATTTATTCATTCATTTATTTATTTATTTTGATGAGATGCCGTATTGCTTCCTTTGATAACTTGCATAGCTTACCTTTCTCGGGCATATCAATTCTATTTTGCTGTCTCTCAGACATCCTCTTATCCACTTTTACAACAGGAGTTAAAATAGTAAAGCTTTCAGTTGCTGACTTATCAATTGCACTTGTTTGATGGTAATTCAAAGGAAAATTAAATAGCAACAGAAATATGACCAATATGGATGCAGATTCTCTAATGCTAATGTGGGAACAGTAACAATAAGAACATTGAGGAGAACTGAAGAATGTTCATCATGACTACATAAGGGCACCTTATGTATCAATTAAGGTAACAAAGAACACTGGAACAAAACTGGTATTTATCCTAGGGATAGAAGTACAGCTGATAAAAAAACTCTTCACTGAGAAAAGAGGAGAACAAAGTGGACAAATAAAAATGTTATGATTTACTGTTAAAACTACCTTCCCAAAAACAACACTGTTAGTTTCTGCTGGCCTTCTTCTAAGGCAAACTACAAGATGAACAAGAGTAATGCCTCCAAGTATCCCAGACCTGAAGGCATTATAATCTCTCTATAGTAATCTGTGTATTTCAGCAGCCAGTAGTAAAAAGCCTTTTGAATCTCATCATTTACCATCCTCAGAGGTGTTGTTTAAAAATGAACTACCTGTGAAGCAATTAATGAGCAAATGCCTGAAATGGCACCAACTCCCATCTGGTGGCATCTGTAAGTGCCTGGTTATTTAAAACATGAGTTTATTCATTCCTGTTGATAAGTTACTGAATGAAGATGTTAAAATGCAATAACTGCCTTGTACTGCAGAGTAAAATATATATCATCTAGTGATGATAGCAGGGAGAAATCCCTAAGAAACCAAAGGACTAACTGAGGTCTAATGTTATGCAAGGCCTAGTGGTCTCTTATAATTCCTAGTTCCTGAACTGTACTGTACTGCTGCTGTAGCTACATGAACTCCCAGGGGGTTCAATGGTAAAATAACTGGCCAACTTTGTGTTTTTTTTGTTTTTTTAAACAAGGAAATTAACAGCTCTTCTAGTCAGTTCCATTCGCAAAGGAGGCTTACAAATGGAATTAATTAAAACAAAAACTGAATCTGTCTGAATATTATGGTGGCCAATTCTCTAAATTAACATTATGTTTATAGAAAAAGTAGGTATGGCTTGAATCTTGAGAGTTTTCATGAAGAGTTTGGTATTTACAATTCTGACAGCATTTCCATCTTCATGGGTAAATTAATGAAAGAATTAAGACATTAGTCTGGAATAAATGTAAGATGCTCAAAGACACCTGCCTGACAAAGGGGAAACAGCTGCACCTGGTTAGAAAGAATTGAAGTTGCTACATGCTGCTTAATAGTGATATGGGGAGCCACAGGTACAAGCTGTTTGAAGTAGGAATATAAGTCACCATGATGTTTTAAGTATGCATACATGACTAATCTGCCACTGGGATTGTGGAATGCCACCAAAATGTAAATGACCACTGACATTTTCCTCAACTTATTTACTAAACCACCCCACAGGTTAAATGATACCTGTCTGTCAAAGGTGTGCCAGCCAATGCAACACTACATAATCTATGTAAGTAGCCACCAGTTTAGTACATAATAATTGCAGTTGAAAAGGGTTTCCATCAGGTGCATGCTACAACTGCTAAATGGTAGTGGTGCTTGTGTTATCCTTTATTAAGAGAATGTAATCACACAGCACCAGAAGAAGTAAACAGATCAGGGAATGGAAAGCAAGGCGGTTAACCATTTTATGGGTAGTCATCAGAATACTGATGATGGCTACTGAAATCAGAGTCAGGGGACAGGTGTATCTATTTAATGATTCACTTGTCAATCCAGTATCAGACCACCCACCTTTCCAACTGTCTATCCATATATACATAGGAGACTCATCACAGTAGCAGCAAACTGAATAAAAAAAAAATCAGAAGTGCATTCACAGCTTGACACTTAGAACTAAAACAATTAAAAATAAAAACAAACTTAGTAAAGATCATAAGAAAAATACATTCTGTTGTGATTTTGACTGTTTTTATTAATAGTAGCTGTGAGGCTGCCAACCCAGCTATCTGGAATTTTGTAAATAATCATATGTCATTTGTGAATATTAATATGATCCATAGGCTTGTCTTATAAATGCAAGAGAACTATATGTTATGTGCATATTAAACTACTGGTGCAGAAGTGTGTATTGAACTGTATGTTATGGACTGAGCCTCAAGACTGTAACCACAGTGTACCCTGTTGGAAAAGGGCAGAAATGTGTATAAACTATATAACTGTGCAAATGTGTGTTTAATGGAAGAAGTTAGAACATACAGAGTTAACTTGAAAACTCTAAGAAAATAAGTGAATTGTGTTTATCTCCCAGCTTCATTGAAAGAGACATGATGTCTAGAGATATAGGGTTTTCTATTGTCTTGAGACAGAAATAATTACTAGGTTTAAAATGTAAAAGTGTTTAACTGTTGTATGACTTCCAATTATAGGCAAACTTCTGAGAGATAAGTATTTTTCAGAGAGAAATGTTAAATTCTGTTGGTATCTGTTTAGCCTGGGAACTGGAGGCAGGTGACAAAGAGTGATGTCATCCCAGCTAACCCAGCAGTAATTTGTATTATTCATTTAAGAACTATCTCAGAGAGTGAGTTTGTGCATTTTCCATTTGTCTTTAAACAGAGAAACATCCTCTCATCAGCACCTCTGCCTTGCTAATAGTACTAGATTACAGTAATCTCTCTTAGAGATAGATAGGAATATAGTAAGATTAGTTTAGATGTTTTCTGTATTTATCTGAGACTGTCCTGCAATGTTGTTTTAAAATATTTCCTGTGATTCTGAACTCTGTTGTCAACGTGTTGAGTTATTGAGTATTGTTTTGTTCTTTTATTATTTATTATTAAATATATTTAAACCTTTTAGATGTGGCTGGCTTGTTTAGCAATATTTAAGTTCTTAGAGCACTTGCATATGCATTTTTAAAAGTCTTGGTCACACTTACTATTTGTATAATAGTAATATTACACAGTAGGATTGGTCACCCTTTGTAAGGGCCTTATATAGTAGCTGATAAATAAGGGTGGTCGGTGGCAGTGATTACTACCTTATAATCTGGGCAGAAGGGGACATAGCTAGTAAACCTGTGCCAGCCTTCCCCAGGAGTGTCTGTGTGTTTGTATATAAATCAAATTTCAAAGTGTGTGTGTGTCATCTACTTGGGCAGGGACATGATGCACTGGTTGGACAGAGAGGGTGCTGGAGGTTTTGGCTTCACCACTCGACTGAGATCTTAACCCTACACCTGTGCCATTGGGGAGTCTTATTGGGGATCTGGAGAAAGAGGGAGAAACCAGCCCCAGACTGACTGTGATCTATGTGTGCTATTAAAGGAAATTGTACTTTACTGTGTGTGTACTTCTCATCCTCCCAATGTGCATGTCCTTCACTGGTGCTAGTGGTGAGGATTGAGGCTCCTTGATTACTGGGCCAGTGCAGGGGTTTCACAGTAGCAAACACAGCCCTTTGTCCAGCAACATTCTCATAGATCTTCCTGCTGCATCTCCAGGTATTTCCAGCCAAAAATGGGAGACAGAATTCCTCTAATGTGCCCTGGATCTGCACCAAGGTCTCTTGCTAGTGGTTCCTTCCCTTGTGCATCTCCCACAGGAGGCACACAGAGGATATCCTCACAAGGTGCTCAAACTGCCTCACTGGACTCCTCTCCATGGAGGTGTAGTAATCATATTATAATGACCTCCCAGATTACCAAGCCCCTCACTCTGTCACAGAGATTGTGCCTATAGCTGACCTATGTAGGAACCTCATTTCTGTGATCTCATCTTGTCAGTCACTACCTAAAGCGTGTAACTATAGTTGGGGACGAGGATATATCTGCTTGTCAATCTCCAGATCACCTGTTTCTTAACTTATGAACAAGATCATGGGATGCTCAAAATCTTCCACTTGAAAATTTTGGAGGTCACAGTTACAGATGGCTAAGAAGACAACATCTTCTGCAAACAACATCTTCTGCAAACAACTACAATGCCACCGTTTATCCTCAAACTGGATGCTCTCAAGGCCTTAGTCATGCCTTTATATTCTGTCCATTAGAGTCATAAATAAGAGGTCAGACAAGGCAAGACACACATCTGGACAAAGTTCTGTGCTCACCTTGAAGGTATTCAACTTAATATCAAGCATGCAGACCCTGCTGTCACTCCTCAAATACAGGCACTGAATGTTACATCTCGGTAGCTCTTAGACTTTGCACTGTTGTAACACTCCCAAAAGATATTATGGGATACATTCCAATATGCTTCTCCAAGTACTCATATCACATGTACATCGTACTAGTATACTCCCAGGACTCTTCCTATCTACAAAGGCAAATAGATGATACACTTTTCCTCAACTACAACATAAGTTACAATGCTTATCCTGAATCAGAAGCATAACTATTACATGAAGTCTCCTTTCTGATTGCCTGGCATACGATTTTCCAGGAAGGCTAAGGAGTGTGATTTATCCAACTAAAACCCACCCTCCTGGCATTACTTGTTGTAAATAGGATGATAAAATTAGTTTCTCACTCATGAGGTACTGTCCCAGCCTTCCACACACCAAAATGTCCATCACCTTCTACATCTGCAGAGGGTTCTCATCCAGTCTCAAGCTTTGCCATAGCAGAAGCATTTAATCATGAAATGACTTTATCTACTAAAAGTAATCTAGTTTTAGCACCTGCTTCTCTTGCTACCTCATCAGAAGAGGGTAGCATTTACTGAGCCACATACCTCTGGTTATCAACACTATTGCCTCTGATGAAGTTGATCCGATCAGACATAATGACCAATTACTGATATGACATGTGTGATATTCAAAGCCTGAGGGTGAGCTCAGAAGTTATTAGAACCCAAAGAATATCAGGCATTATTTTAAACAGTTTAATTTTATCTTCTTCCACAGAATTACTTAAAAACCCAGCTGTTCATAAAAATGTCTGAGACAATCAATCCACCCACCATCTTTTCCAATAGCTGATGGTATAGTAACTTTTTTGCATAAAGTAATATTATTTTGAAATACCTACACTATTCTGCTATTATTGCTTATCTCTCTTAAAATTCTAGCACTTTGCTGGTAGTTTTGCTTAAAACACCAAACCTAACACAACACGGAAGACCCAACAACAAATATATATTACATTAACAGAAGTGTAATTCTGCTGCCATTTAGAAATGTCCTGCTGTACTGGCCTGTACTTTGTTAGTGAGACTGGGCTTTAATTTAGTAACAATTATATGCATTGGGAAACAGTATCTAAATTTGGCTAAGCTGTATGGTTTTCCATAAGTGACATGTACATGAATAGACATGCTCCCAAAGATTCAACCTGGTAAAGCACATTTTACAGCATTCACCACCTTGGCAGGTTTGCAGTAAGGTGTACAGGAATATAATACTTTTTGGCTTGTTCATTGTCCAACAATGAACAGTCTGCTTTCACTGTTAAATTCTGTATTACCTATTATCACTAAAAACTTTTCCTGTATGCAACTGTAAACTATTTTTGTCTCTGTTCAATTCTGAGCTACTATCACTACAAAACAATCTATTGACTTTTGTAATATGAGTGCTTTGGTTTTGTTTTGTCCATGATGCAACAGAAAGTAAACTAATTATGGTCCAGCTCAGTTACCTTCTTGTTGAAAAACTGTACACAGACTTGCCATAATTTCTGGAATGTGACATTCTACTTTTGTGTTTGGTGTGCCACGCTTCATAATATATATACGTCATAAATTACCAGGTACTAGACGTATCATGAGCCCCAGAAGAAGAAGAAGAAATAACTCCACAATGATATTTCAGTATTGTGAGCTAATATAATGTGCCATTTTCAAAGGAATTCTTCTTTCAGCCAAGTCAACCTAATGAGACTCCATATCACTTCTACAAGGATTTACATCTTCCTAAACTGCTTTTTTTATGAAAGGGGAGAATTAATGTACCAAAAGATTTATGTTTATTAATCATGAAACTTGGGGGGAACTCCCTGACATTATAAAAAAAGATTGTCTCTATCTCTTCCTACACAGCTAATGTCTGATATTTTACTTATAGTCAAGTGTTTGTGGTTGCCCTAAAGGGGACACTGGCCTGATGAGCTTATTCTAGACCAAACCTACCACAACCACAACTACTGAATTCAAGAAACTGCTCAAATCTTTTTAGACATTGATATTCATTGTCCAGTAACTTATCTTTTTATCAGTTCTGCCTGCAGGCTTTAAATGGCTTCTTATCATAGCGCAAAACCCAAAACTGAATCATGAAAGTCTGAAAATGAAACTGACATTCAAAAAAAAGAAAAGAAAGCAAAACAAAAAAATTCAAAACTCACTGTTAAACTAGCAAAGTACTGTTGCCTTTGGGCATTGCCACTCTGAACCTCACATTGTGGGAGGCAATATCCCAACACCCATGCAACTTCTGTATACTTAAGGACTCAAACCAAGCATTATATAAGACAATGTATACTTCCCAACATTCACACTCGTAGAGCCACTATTCCAAGAGATGCAATTACAGTCCTCAGGTTTTTATTAATCCCCCCTCCACTTGGTATTTGGAGTGCCTGCTATATAATCATGCCTTTACAAGTTCTAATTGTAGAATGAGACAATTAGCCTAAACAGTCTCCCTTTTACCAGCAATTAAAAGTCTGCTTCATAACCATTCTTCCCTAATCCCAGCCTTTTCTTCACCTGTACTATGCCATGTTGAATGCAACCTAAATAAGCCAATTATCTTGGGTGGCACAGTGGTGCAGCGGTTAATGTTGTCGCCTCACAGCAAGAGGTTCTCCGGTTCGATTCTCGGCTGGGGTGCCTTCTGTGTGGAGTTTGCATGTTCTCCCTGTTTTTGCGTGGGTTTCCTCCGGGTACTCCGGTTTCCTCCCACATTCCAAAGACATGCATCTGGAGCATTTCTCCCCGGGCCTCCGCTGAAAACAGGCTCTGTGGAACATAGTCGGACATTCCCGGTCAACAAATGTTAAATAAATAAATAAATCTAATCACAGCAGTTAATATCATGTGATATCCATTCATTCATTCATTCTGTAGTATATGCTTTATTCTGTTCAGGATCTCAGAAAGCTGGAACCTGCCCCTGCATTCAGTGGAATCTAAGGACGTAAACATATACACTCAGTTACATACTGTGCACATGTCTCTAGGTAATTTGAAGGACCACATATTCAGCTATCAGCCTGCCTTTGGGATGTTGGAAAAAAAAGGAGACCCAAGTAAAAACCCACAATGGAAGCAGACAGGACATTTAGACTTCAGAGAGAAAGCACCACTATCATGAACTGAACTAGACAGCTAAGTTCTGAGAAGCAGGACTGTGCTACATCTCAACTGTACAGATTTTTGCAGAATGTCCAGATTTTTTGACACATATTTTTGGTCTGTTCTTTATAAAATTTGTGATTGAAATCACTAAATAATAACACACATTTCAGTTTCAGACTTCATATCCTTCAGAATATGCATACTAACACAAATCATGGTATTCTGGCAACATTCTAAGTTTATAAGAGCAACATTTAAAGTCTGTCCCTATTTTGGGGCCTTTGTCCCCCCATTACTTTAGGCTCTGTCCAGATTCCTTAGGCTAAGAGGGTGAGAGGTATGGCTATCACTGTGTGGCAAGAAATGTTTTTATGTCCTTATATTATTATTATTATTATTATTATTATTAATTACTACCATTATTAGCAGTCTATCACAATATGTAATGTCATATAGGATTATACTGCATAAACGCCTCAATGCTCTTCGGTATCCCCTGCAGCCTTATATTATAATGCAGTTTGGACTGTACTACAATGTCAGTGAGCCTTAATGAATGCTGTAACTTGATTGTAAAGTACAGCTGTCCAGTAAAAAGTGAATTATTAAATTAAGGCATAACTGTGTACGTTCCAGCAGACCACTACTACATAATACTACCATTAAGTCAAAATTGTCAGATTATCAGGGACAGAATAATAGCTGTGCCAGCAAACTTGTACCAGAAAGTTCTTGTTCTGTCTCCAGCAAAAAGATTTACAGAAGTGTATATGCATTTACAAAATGCTGAGTCACAATTTTTTTGTAATAAAAAGTTTGTCAGCTTGTAGGTCCTGTAGCGTAATAGCGAAGTAAAAAACGTGACCTGCAAAAAAACTGTCATCCTGTGTGTCATGTGTTTTAAATCTCAGGAAACTGATGAAGACATTGGGTGAGCCAGCAAAGTTATTAATAGGGGAAACAAGAAAATTCAGGAAATCTGTTACAGTTTTAGCCATATGATGAGGTGTAACACATCTGGCATGGTGTGTGTAAGATAATATGATCATTATCACATGTTTACTGCTCAGAAGCAGCAGGTCCTATCACAGATGAGTTCCAAGATGGTTTCCTTATGAAGCAGTGCAACAAGAACTAACTGTGACAGCCATTAGAATATGCATTAGTCCTAAACAGGTGAGTTGCTAGATCAGAAGAAAACACACAAAATCATAACGGCTTGTAGAGAAGAATTCACTTAGAAAGAATGATTGTTCCTTACTTCCAAGCCCCTCCTTCTTTGGACTCTTTCAGGGATGTACAGTTCACCTGATAAGGTATTCTTTGACCCACTTTTTTATTACAGTATATTTATACATACCTGTAGAGAGAGAGAGAAATATAAATATATAAAATTCTCTCTTAAACTGCTCCTTCCACTTCCAGTCTATGTCCCATCTTTTTTTCCTTGTCCTTTATGCTTTATTCTACCCCATAATGTGCCTGCCTAACAATACAGTGCATCAATATTACACATAATTTATACCATTTGTAGTGTACCTTAGTCTAATGGTGAACATTTCCTTAGTCCAGCCATTTGATTTATTTTGTATTTCCTGGAACTCTCCACTACATGCTCACTTCTTCTCTACTAGCATAGTTCCCCCTTCTGATACATGTCTTTCATAACTGGATGATGTATTACAGAAGTGAATTTGTTAACACTGTCCACAATGGTGAACAGCATCCATGCCGCTCAATATTGGTAGCATAGTTATAGATCACGACATCCATTAAACCTTAACTGCTACCATCTTTTTGTTCAGTTTCTCTTGCCATATGATGTCTGTTCATGATCTTTTGGTATCACTTCTTCCTTTAGCTGTAACTTGGAAAAGAACCCCTGTAGTCCAGTTCACCTACCTTCCCAAAATGAACAAAATCTTACAAAGAAGGGCCAATTTCAGCATAAAGATTATTACAAACTGCACATCATTTTTACCTCTGCCATTCCTGCAGCTGTATACTTTCCTGAGTACCTCGTTAAGGTGGGAAACATGTAAATAGTAGTCAATGTGGTGAAATACAGTTCCTTCTTCTGAAGGGTATAGGCTTTTATTGTCTTTTTTCCTCCACTAACCTCAGCCACCAGCTTCATGTCCACGGTGTAAGTTAAATATGGTCCTACTAAAAGCTAGACACACATACACACACCCCACCCCCATCCATAGCTACTGTATCTGTCTTATCATTCGTGAACAGCTGGGCAAAGGCTGTGTGGAAAGGTGTTATTGTGCTGTATGAGAAATACTCACCACACATGAATACTGAGCCCCAAACAGTTCAAAACAGTCATCCCAACTCAGCTGTGATATGACAACTAGGAGTTCTAGAGAAGAGCAATAATGGCAAATTGGATACACTTATGTAACAGAGGCGTGGTAGGTTCCTGAACTGCCACAATATTAAAAAGCTAGGTCATAAAGAATACAAGCTGTCTGTGCCACTCCATGGTAATGTATGACAGTAGGTATTACAACATCTGAGAGTTAATGCAGATGATTTAAGCTATGAGTCATTAATGAACTGCTTCCTCTGGTTAAGGGTTTGATTCCCTCAGCCACTATTTGCCTACTATGTAACGTTGAGGATTTTACTTACCCAGAGAATGCTCTAGGGCAATTAGGAAGTAAGACATTGCTCCTCAATGGTCTGTGGTACCTTTTGCCTAGTGACCAAAGTGCTTCCTTCCTGTAAAGTGCAATATATGAATATTGCCAAAGGGGGACTGAAATCGCACACATGATCATTATTATCCTTCCAAAAGTGGAGAAGAAAGGAGGTGTAAAAGATAATCTGAAGGTGAGGGGTGCAAGCAGATGGAAACACACAATGGGATCAAAATAGGACAGTGATAGGTGTGGGATGGGAAAGCCAGCATATCATTTATTTTATGGACTAGATTCCCTTTTATTTAGATGAAGAGAAAATGGATGAGGGGTGTGGCATGCAAGAAAAGGCTGATAATGGAATGAGGGTGCAGGACAGTATACAGGGGCACACAGTTTATATGGTTGGGGCTGGTATAATGGTTAAGGTATTTACCTCGCAGAAACAAGGTAGAGGGTTTGATTCTCACCTTTGACAGGGAAATTGAATAAGCTTAAAATTGCTCTGAAGGGCAGCTAGCCTAGTATTTACCTATGAACCTACGAACAAACATAAAACAGTGATGGGATGGCATGAGTTGAACCTATACAAAGGGTGTACAAATAGTGAGGGGGAGGGTTGCACCATACACAAGGTATGGAAGGATAGGATGAGGTGCTGGTCAGGGTGTGTCAGAGTGGCCCAGTGAACTATCTACACAAAACTATCACTAGTTAGTAATATCATACAGGTGTTTGCAGATGGTGCTGGATATTCCACTGTCCAGGTGGTCAGAGTCTGCCATCTAAGCAAATCTACTATATACTAGAGAAGGGCATCTGGCCAAGACTGGGGCCCTATCTGATGCTCAGCAACACTCTTCACCACATTCATCTGCTATAACTGTGGTTGGTCAGCAGGGGCCCGGGGTGGGACATGGGTATCTACCTGAGAGGTGTCTTCATCCATCACTTTGTGAGCCACCTACATCTGTATTATCAGACCCACCTTAAACCACAACAGAGAAAATGGGTGGGAAGGTGCCTGCACATCCCAAACTCCATTGTATTTTTCAGGTGGACCTGCAGTATGGAGATACAATGGGAAAAGGATTATAATTGTGGCATGTCATTAAAACACAGTTGAACTCCAAGGCAGATATTAGTGATGCATACCCTGTTTTGCAGCCAGCGTTTGCATGGTGATATTGCATCTGGTTTCACTTTGTGTGTCTGACAAGTAGAAATATATTATGGTTATCTTTATTTATATATTTATTTATTTAGTTTGTTAATTAGTTATTTGGTCATAATCAGCTATACCGGGTCTACTCAGTCAGTAAAGTAGCTAGAACTGGTGGAGACAGAAGCAGTCTGTGGATAAAAGTGAGACACACCTATCTAGAACAGAACAAATGGCTCACTTTACAAAAACAAACCAACAACACTGTAAAATCTGATAAATCACTTCATCTGGAGCACAACAGAAACAAGCTGATATTAAAGATTCATACCCCTAAGGAAGAAAACCACAAAAATAAAAAATAGTACATAAAGGCAGAAAATATGGATAACTATAGATAACATCTAGAAACTATGCATCTGATCAGAAGATTATGCTTTTGCCGGAGCTGTTAAGGGGAAGATGGACAGGGCCACCCTAGTGTTGGGGGCACATCAGGTTGCGGGTTGACACAGTCCCATTTAGGAGGTGTAGGAGATGCAAAATATGACCTGGGAGTGTGCATTCAGTTCACCAAGGCACACATGGAAGTATGCAATCTCATAGGGAAAGTGTAGTGGCCACTGTGATGATGCGGATCAAATGTCATCCTACTCAGGGTCTGGCATTAGAGCCATACATACAAAACCTATGATGGCTGCTTATATAATGTCTCCTGCAACTGACTGTCTGGGAAGGAATGAATATGTAGGTTAAACTATGGAAGTTCTGATAGCAGGCAAAGGAGAAAAAGAACCTATGAAAAAGTCTAAAAACTTAACAACAAATAAAACTACCAAACCGTAAAACAAACTACTCTGATCTCAAAACAGTAGAAAAAGAAGTTATGTCTTACCATAACGTTCCATCTGTGTTGTAGATCTTTATTCATTCATTACTGTTAGGACTTTGGTTCCATCCTCAGAACTGACACAGCTGGTATCAAGTTCGCACCAGCCAAAATTTCTCAGCTAAGACCTACCCGCAATGCCCCTCTCATAGTCTCTTCAGATCGAGTTTGCACGCTATTATAGTATAGAAGTAATAATAGTGATAGTAGGAGGCTCTGTCTGAGCAGATACATTAACTAATAAGGAAATCCTAAAGTCCACCAGGAGCCCAGGCAGGGGGAAGGTGGGTGGGAAGTAATGAATGAATAAAGATCTACAACACAGATGGAATGTTATGGTAAGACATAACTTCTTTATTTGATGTTGTAAATCTTTATTCATTCCTTTCTGTTAGGACCGAGTCCCCAGCTACTTGAGTCCTGGGTGGCCCTAAGGAAGGACATTTCTGAGCACCATAGAACCAAAAGATGCTCGTCCCCTAGAGGCCAAATCCAATTTGTAATGAGTGATAAAGGTATGAGGTCTTGCCCAAATGGCTGCTGCACAGATATCATCCATAGAGGCTCTGGAATGAAAGGCCACTGAGATAGCTATCGATGTAGTAGAGCAAGCCTTTATTCTGGAAGGTAAGGACACTTTGTTTTGATGGTAGATGAAAATAATAGCATTTCTGAAACAAGAAGATAAAGTCATTTTGGAAACAGGCTTACCTATTCTGGATCCTGCAAAGGCCACAAACAATTGATTTGTTTTTCTGAAAGATTTAGTTCTGTCCAAGTACAAACGAAGTTGCCCATGAACATTGAGGGTATGCAGAAGGTATTCTCCTCTATTTGAATGGTGGGAAAAGAAAACCGATAGGTCAATAGATTGATTAATGGAAAAAACAGAAATAACTTTTGGCAAAAAGGAGGGGTCAATACATAGGGACACTCTTTCCCTATGAAAAATCAAGTAAGGTCTCTTGACACTCAAGGCCTGCAACTCAGATACTCTTCTCGCTGAGATAAAGGCTACTAGAAGTAGAGTTTTCCAGGACAAAAATTTGATATCACAGGAATCAAAAGGCTCAAAGGGAGGACTTGTTAACGACTGAAGCACCAAAGTCAAGTCCCATGGCTCTATAGGAGGCTTAATATGTAATACTCCTTTCATGAAGGTTTTGCACAGTCGGTGTGACATAACAGATGAATTGTCAATTCCATTGTGAAAGTTTGCAATAGCTGCTAAATGCACTGTAATTGTCAATGCTGAAGCTCTTGCGTGTAAATGAGTAGTGAGGTATTGAAGGATCTTCTGAATAGGCATGGTAAAGGGGTCTATGTTATGCTCTTTGGCCCATCTAGAGAACCTAGTCCACTTACTGGAATAAATTTTTCTGGTGGACAGTTTGTGCGAAGCCAGAAGGATCTCGCTAACGGGATGAAATATCAAGTAGCCTGGCAATCATCAGACGTGGAGAAACCAAGCTGTGAGCATAAGGCTGTGGAGATTGGGGTGAATCAGTCCCTGAGGGTAAGACAGCAGACCTCGGGATTGATCCAGGATCCATGGGTTGTGAATCAGGTGAGGCCATATGAATGGGAACCAGACTTGATGGGGCCAATAAGGGGCAATGAGGATCATCCTTTGAGCTTTCTGTAGAAATTTTGGGATGAGGGGAAATGGGGGAAAGGCATCTCTCAGTGATGCCACCTGAGGGGGGATCAGGGCAAAATATCTTCTGCATTTGTTGTTTAGGGGTGAGGCAAACAGGTCACAGCAAAGCCTGCCCCAACAGGGGAATGTCTGGTCCGCTATTACTGGATTGAGGGACCACTCGTAAGGCATCAAAAAGTTCCTGCTCAGATTGTCTGCAATAAGCCTGGAACTCCCAGGAATGTGCATTGCTATGAGAAAGCGGTTGGAAGCCATTGCCCAATGCCAAATCCTCATGGCTTCCCAACACAGGGGGTAAGACCTGGTCCCGCCTTGTTTGTTGATGTGCCAGACAACTGACATGTTGTTCGATTGTGCTACAATGGTCCCATAAGGAAGGGATTTGTGGAACGCTTACAATGCTAAGAAAACTGCCCTCAATTCCAGGACATTTATGTGCAAATTGGCCTCTATGGGGGACCAGGTGACTTGGACTGTCTTTCCCTGGAAATGCCCCCCTCCACCCTAACAGGGAAGTGTCCGTGGTCACCATGGCCTTGGGCTGGAGAAGACAGAATGGTCGACACCAAAGATTTGTTTCTGGCTTCATCCACCATAACATTTCTTTCTTGTAAAGATTTTTAAGGTATATCATATGGTCGAGTGGGTGGGTTAAGATCGACCATTGTGATGAAAGGAGCTAATGTAATAGTCTCATGTGCAACCTCACCAGTGGTACTAAGGTAATGGTTGCTGCCATAGAGCCCAATAGCTGTAGTACAAGGAGTGCTAGTACAAGTGTCTGTGGGAGGTAGACTTGAATCTGGTTTCTTATTTTTGAAAGCCTGTGAGGAGTAAAGGAAGCTTGACAGGACATTGAGACATGTGTGATTTGTCCATGTTGATCGTGATACCTAGGCGAAGAGCAAGACCTTGAGTGTAAGAGAGACTGAGAATGAGAAGATTCCTGGTCGTGGTGGTAAGGAGCCAATCGTCTAGATATGGAAACACTTGGAATCCTTGTAGTCAGAGATGAGCTACTATGACAGCCATACATTTGGTGAACACTCTGCGGGCTGTCGAGAGACCAAAGGGCAGTACCCTGAACTGATAATGATTGGCTCCCAGCCGGAAGCGGAGAAAATCTCCGGGAGTGTTTGTCCACCTTTATATGGTAATACGTGTCCTGGAGGTCTATAAAGCACATCCAGTTGTCCTTATCCAGAAAGGGGAGAATGGACTGTACCATGACAATCTGGATTTTTGAGGTTTGATGAATTTGTTCGTAAGCTGAGATCCAGGATTGGTCTCCAGTCCCCTGTCTTTTTTGGCACTAAAAAGAACCTCAAGTAAAAGCTGGATCCTCTCTGGTCTGGTGGGACCGTTTGGATGACTGTTTTTGATTTCTAAGGCTGCAGCCTCCCTCTGATGGGGTGGGACATCGGAGATTAATTTTATGTGTCTGGGAGTGAGGTCGAATGGGATATGATAGCCTATGGATATTATTCTCTGCACCCATGCATCCATTGGTATGAGTTGCCAGGCCTGTAGGTGCAGAGAAAATCGACCCCTGACTGCTTCCAGAAGAAAGCAATCGGGCTGCTGTTCAGGAGCGCTGGAAGGGTTGGCCAGAGAAGGAATCTTTAGCTCCCTGGTTGCATGGACCCCCTCTGCCCCAAAAGGGACATCTTCTGGATGAGTTGCCCCCTCTGCCCCAGGGGGATTGCTCATCCCGAGTGTCACGAAAAGATCCTTGGGACTTCTTGAACCACAATTTTCCTCCCCTCTGATTCCTGGAGTAGGACCTCTGGGGGGGTGAAAAAATGTATGCCCACAGCAGACGAGGTCTTTCCATCCTTCTGACTACATGAAAGTGTGTCTCTTACTCTGGGATCAAAAAGGAAGATTCGTCAACAGGCGCATTGACAAAGGAAGATTTAAAGGGGTCTGTGAAGTCACACAAACGCATCCAAGCATGCCGTCTCATAACAATGCTTGATGCGGCTGCTCGAGCTGCCCCCTTGGTAGTGTGAGAAATCAAGCACATCGAGTAGTTCTAGATTGATTCCAAGGTAGCTAGCTGAGAGGAAGCAGTATCACGCACCTCCTCAGGCAGTACCTCTGCCAAAGAGGCAGACATTTCTTAAATTAGGTCTCTCTGGAGGCAAGTAAAGTGTGCCAGGTAATTCAGCGACCGTATGGCAAAGGTCGCTGAAGCGTAGGTCTGCTTCCCCAGTCTGTCCATAGCCAGGGACTTCCTGTTCAGGGGATGAACAGTGGAACTATCTTCTGCCAGTTCCCTTTTGGTGGCCGCCGCCATGACCATGGAATTCATTACCAGCTATTTAGACCAATTGGGTTGGTCTTCAGGAGTGGACAAAATTTTATCTGGCCTCCGGGGGATGGGTCCTATGTTGTCCAGGGCCTTCCAGGCATGCTGCATAATAAGTCAAATGAACTCATCTGCAGGTGAGGTCACCCAGGAAGTAGATGGCTGAGCACGGAAAGCCTGCAAGAACACCGATTCCTCTGAAGGGCTTCCAGTCTCCCCTCTGCTTGAGGATCTCAAGAATGTCTCCAAATGAGACGTCTTCTAGGGTAGACCATGGGGACCCTTCTCCCTCATCACAATCGGTGTCTTCAGTGATGGATTCCTCAGGGTAATCAATATGCTTCCTCTTGCAAAGTTTCTTCTGGGGTGGCTCCCCAGTGGAATCGTCTGAGGAGGACTCTGGAGAAAGGTTCCCTTGAAGGGCAGGTTTTGTGGCTCCTGTGCTTGAGGTTCCAGAGTAGGAGGGTAGGAAAGCTGCAAGCTAGAGGGGGGTCCTGGTTCCGATGACAATGGTGTCAACTTTGAGCCAGTTGAAGCAAGGACCCTCTCCATCACCTGGAAAGCAGGTCCCCCGAGGAGGGATGGCAGCCCGGAACCAAGAAGGATGAACTTGTAACCTGGGTCACACCCTACCCTGAGGAGCCCACCTCCAGGTGAGGAGATCCAAGAGGACTGGCAGCTGCCGGGAGAGCCGTGGTCATAGACGGCACCACAGGAAAAATCGGCGCGGAACTAGGTGCCATGGTGCCAACAGCCCAATCATTGCTGCGAGAGTGCGCCAGTTCCAAATGAGCCATGGCACCAAGAGTAATAGGTGCCGAAAGGGAAGCCTCCACTGTCGGAGCCAAGACAGTATGTACCGGAATGGCCATTGGTACCAAAGACTCTGAAACCTGGGTGGAGGTCGGAGAAGGATAGACAGGAGAATACGCCATGAGAGCTTCCACTCCAAGAGGGGGGGAAGACCTGGTCTGGGTGGTTAATCCTCTAGCTGCCAGAAGCTGGTCCACAACCCTCACTACATCCTGCTCTGAAAGACTCCTGGTGGATCTGAAGGACGCTGACAATGGGGAGTCTGGTCTCTCAAGAAAAGGACTAAATTGCTGTCCTAAAAAGGGGTCATAAAATGGAGAATACTTAGTTCTGGGAAGGTGCTCGACCTTCAGAACTGAGGGTGTCATTGCCAGTGGAGACATGTAAGACATCGGTACCATGGCCGGGGATGGTGTTGATGCAGGTACTGTAGTCGGAGCCTGTGTCACAAAGTCGGCACCGTGAGGGATGGTGCAGAGGCTGATACAGTGGAAGGAGTCTGAGTCAGAATCAAAGGCAGAACTGAGGGAGAAGACAGGGACCCTGATGCTGAAGCTGTCTGTGCCGACAGCGCGAGAGAAGCCTGGTGTCATCTTGGTTCTGAGGAGGATAGGGATGTTGGAACTGAAAGTCACTGTTTCTCCTTATGTTTTTTTACGTCTTTATGCTTAGGAGGTAGTGACACCTCCATCCCAGGAAGAGCCTCCGCGAAGGATGATTTCAGCATACCCTTTAGAATAAGCTTGTTCTTGTGTTCAGCCAATGTACGGTTGCTGGAGCTAGAACAAATGTCACAATAAACATTAAGGTGGTCAACACCCAAACAGTACACACACCGGGCATGACCATCAGAATTGGCCATCTTAGGCCTACACTTATCACACTGTTTGAACCCAAGCTTGGCCTTATCTGCCATGATAACACACTAGTACTACCACACAACAAACTATAACTAGCAACAAGAGATAGGACAGTGAAAGAAAGCATTTTTTTTTGTACAGATAGCAGGAAAAGAGTACCAACAATGGTACTAAGAAATACCAAAAAGCTAAGAGGAGGGCCTACTAAGATAGGTAAAGAGGGAGTAGTACCAATGATGGTATGAAAAAACTACCAAAGTAGTGGGTAGGATTTAGTCAGGAAAAGAAGAAGGTAGAGATGAGAAATAACTGTAGACAAAAACTGTCTAACAAACACTAAAGACTCAAAATAACCACACAAAAAAGCTGACACTTAGCTGAGAGAAGGCTTGGCACGTCTGACGAGGAACATGGCAAACAAGATCTGGAGAGACATTGCGGGTAGGTCTTAGCTGAGAGTTTTTGGCTGGTGCGAGCTTGGTACTGGCCGTGTCAGTTCCAGGGACAGAACTGAAGTCCTAACAGTAAGAAATGAATAAAGATTTACAACATCAGATAAAATATTTAGAATTGCAAAACTGCATATAATTTGTAAATGCAGCAATAAAGTGCAAAAGGACCTAAAACACAAAAATATATAATTAAGCTGAAAATAATAAAACACACTAACAGATGAAGATGAAAAATGATTGACACATTAAAAAGAATAAGCCAAAATATAACTAGTAAGCAATCTGTCATATAAAACAATTAAAGCAATCTAAGTGCAGAAATCAGCATATTAACATGAAGAGAAAATGCTTAATAAAATGAATCTTTAAACAAACATTAAAGTACATGTGCAACAGTCCAGCAACAATATTAACAATTAATTACTCTAAAAACTAATAGACACAACCCATATATAAATGTAATAACCTATATGAACTAATTTGCAACTGTTTTATGATATGTGTGTTTAATGGTTGGTACAGAACATGCTAGATTGTGTGAACTTAAGTACCTGAATTGCTGACACATCCCCACCTCCAACATGAGATATTACTGTTACAGTCCACCAAGTTATTCAGATATTTTTGTATATATCATGCATTTTCAGTAATTACCTGAGTTGTAATGCTGTATTTTACATGGAGATGTATAGGCATACATAATCCACTATTGCATATACATATTCTAAAAATAATTTATTTGATGCAGTAACATATGTTAAAATTCCTTAACTGATATAGTAGGTTTCATTTTTTTAAAACTGGAATACATACTTCTGTGATGCCCCTCCTTTGGGTCTGTAATAAAAAAGCCTCAATCCTCACCACTGACACTAATGAAGGACATTCTCTTGAAATAAATGGATACACACAGTATTTCCAGATGCAGCTCTCTGAGCCAAGCACAATTTCCCTTAAGAGCACACAGGGAACACACTCCCATCCTAAGTCTGGGGTTCCCTCCCTCTCTCTCTCTCTCTCCAGGCCCCAAATTAGACTCCACACTGACCACAGCTGTAGAGTTGAGTCCTCAGCTGAGTGTTCCAAGCCAAGTCCTCCTCCATCCTCTCTGTGAAATCAGTGCTCTGTGTCCCTTGATTTCCACACACACACACACACACACACACACACACACACACACACGCACACACACACACACATGCACACACACACACACACACACACACACACACACACACACACACACACACACACACACACACACACACACACACACACACATGGGAAAGATTGACACAAATTTACCAGATATACTTCCTCTGCCCAGACTACAAGGTAGATACTTGTCATAACAACACTTCAAAGGGTCTTGCAAGGTACTCAATTACACTGAGTAAATGGTAGTGTTTGACAAATGCAGTAAGGCTTTCAGGAGCTGCCACAGTGTCACCAAATAAATATAAGTACTCTCAAAGGTTAAAATATTCTCTAACAGACCAGTCACAATGAAAGGTTTAAATATATTTAATAATAAATAATAAAAGAACATGAAAATACTAAATATCTATTTACAATAAACACCTGAGTTTAAATCACAGGAAATACTAAAAATAACATTAATGGAAAGATTTGCACAGATACAGAAAAACAATTTTCCTTCTTTGTCAGGTTTCAAAAACAGGCTACCCTGACACTTCTTTCTATTCTAGTATCAAAAAACATTATTTCAGTGCTAGATTACAGACTGACATCACATACATCTGGTTATCTGACTTCTAGTTCCCAAAATACCCCCTTTACTAGAAAATGAACCAGAATCTAGCACATATGTGTCATAGTGCACACACATAGAGCTTTGCTAAGTTGTGTTACAGCATCTGGAAGCTATAAAACCATTTCAAAAACTTCCACCCTTCCAGGGTAGCAACTAGTTCACCCCTAAGGAGAATACAGTAGGATTCCTAGTCCTGGTTTTCACAGACATTTTGTTTCTGGCTGCAATCAGAACTGTTAGATACAATATTTATATCCTAAATCGGGTAACTTAATTTCAGACTATTTTTCAAAGTTAGCTGGTCTGAAATTAACCTGTTCTCTTCCAGTATCCTCTGTTACAATATATTCATTTCAACAGTTACAATACAGTCTGACATACAGGTGTATTTCTTTTCTGTCCAGTAAGACTTGCTGTTGGTACATTTTTTATAACACAAGCAACTTTACAAATACATTTTTAACACAAGCACCTGTACAAATCAGTTTGATATACAAATGACATATATATCTTTACACAACTCCAGCTAGCTATGCTGGCATATGCTACACATCCACTGCCCTATGTCTCCTGGCATAGCTGCCAGTACCTCACATCATCACAACTTCATTTATGGTTATATAATTAAATGGCTTTTTTTTCTAAAATGCACTGTTGTCTAAATAGTTAATAGGCTTAAGCCTGTCATTTCTGGATTTCATTTAGTAGTCAAAAAGTACACTTTCAGGAATATGTATTTTCTAAAACTAGAGAGCATATATGCCTCAAGGATTGATGGGGTGGGGGCTATAGTCAGGAAGATGACATACATTTCGAAAAATCCTCCCTTGAACATTATTGGTCAAAGTTTCTATGGTAAGTTCATTTACCTGCATAACAAAGATTCTGACATTAGTCATATAAACAGTATAAAAACAAACACATCCAGAATTCCATATTAGTGACAAGGGGTTATTGCATGAATTTTCAAGTCCCAGTACACTTATGGAGCATTTTTCTGAAAGTTTACAGCTTACCTTCAGCTTGTGTGATCTCAGTGGATAACAAACAAAAAAGACAATTCCAACCATTGTAGTAAGCAATTTAATAAGCAAAGCTTTCAAGTACAAATACTCTTTTTCAATGCATCTAAAACACTATACCATAGATAGTCCTATAAAATACACCAGCCAATTAAAATACCTGGAAAATCATATGATATAATCACAGCATCATAAAGTTACAAAGCCCAGGTTTATAAAAAACATGTTAGAACAATTTAAATGCATGCTGTTTTAATTTCAAAACTGGCTTAAGAGTATTAATAGCATTAAGTCCTGGTGGAAAATCAGATCTCAAGTAATTTATCCATTTATATTCCGCCAGTTCTGTAATAGTAGTTAAATCACCTCCATCTTTGTCTAAAATATTTTTGAATAACTCTAAACTTAAATGTATGTTCTTTACCCATTGATTCATTATGTTTATATACTGCATTGGTCTCAATACACCTACGCATCTCAGACAGATGTGAACATATACTTTCTTTAAGTTTACAGTTAGTCTTACCTATATAAAAACAAGTACATTTCACACAATTTGCAAAATGGACCAAGTTCTCTGTATAACATGTTGCTGACACCTTAAAATAACCTTACTCTTACTAATAGGGTGTATAAAGCTATTTTCTATATTTATATAACTACAATATAGACATTTATGACAAGGTGTATCCCATGTTTTTTAAACAATAACCATGGACTATCATATAATCTTTCTAGCATAATTATTACTTAGGATTCCTTTCTCTCTTATAAATAAAACTCGGCTTGGCACCTACAATTTTTACAATATCTGGGTTCGATTTTAATACTGACAAATTCTTTTCTATAATATTCCTAATCTGAAATGTACATCTATTATATTTAATGATATACCCCAAAAGTCTTTCCCTCATATATTTGTCATGTCTACCAGAGTTCACTTTAGATGAAAAAGGTCTACCTATATTATTGTGTTCAGAGATTACATAATCCATGTTATTTCTTATCACCTTATCATCATACCCAGTTTTTCAAAAACCTTTAATCATATCATCTGCTTCTGCAAAAATTGTGTATCACAAGTATTTAATCTACTTGCACTTAATAGTTGACTTTTAGCTATACTATTATACATATGTCTCGGATGCATGCTTTATGAAGGCAAGCATCTTGTCATTTGAACTTCTTTCTTATATAGGGTGGTATCAAACTTGCCATCACAAAAAAAAAAGTTAATATTGGCCTCAGAATATTTCATTTCAAACAATAAAACTTGAGTTGATTTTTGCTATCTATCCACAAACATATTTAAAGCATCAAAATCTCCTGTCCATAAAAAAATATGTCATCTACGAATCACTTATAAAAAGTGATATGCTCTATCAGAGGTGACTCATTACTAAATATATTAGCAGCTTCCCAAATAGAAAAGGGTTAATTTGCATAGGTGATAGCAATGGCAGTACCCATAGCTATACCTAATTCTTGATGAATATATTCACTGCTAAACAATATAAATATATATATATATTTTTTTTATTTAAAACATCATATACCATTAAGCAGACAGTTTCTGTCTTCCTACCTGAAAAACTACTTTAGTTACTTAGATATTCTCTAATTGCTTGAATGCCATAATCATTAGGTATTAAAATAAATAGGGACTTAATAGCTAAAGTAACCAGAAATAAATTACTTATTGTATTATCATGAGACCAACAGTATAATGAATGTAAGAAAACATTAGTATCCTTAATATAACTTTTACCATAATTTAATAAAGGTTGTAACTGCGTTTCTAAATATTTAGAAATATATGTTGTCACTCATTGACTTCCAGATGTAATATATCTCATAGGAGGTTTAGTCATAGTCTCGTGAATTTTAGCAAACAATATATTAATGGGACTGCAGGATTAGGTATATACATAAAGTTATGCATATCAATAGTGATGGAATTTTCAAGCACCCAGTCATATAAAACAGGTTTAAATCTATAAATAGTATTATAAACATATGTTCTGTTAACTTTTTTAAAAGAACCAGTATCTAACAAAATATCATACAAATCTCATACTGTATATTGCTGCAATCCATTATGACAGTCATACCACCCTTCTCAGATTGTTTGATAACAATGTCTTGCATATCACACAATCTATGTAGTGCTTGCCTTTCACTGTGATTCAAGTTAAAATATTTTTCACTATTTCATTTAAAACATGAATCATATATATCTTGCTCACACATAACATAGAAGGCATTTACAAGAGGTGTACTAATTCATATAAAAGTGCTAGATCTTTTTAAACATTGATTGACATTAAGGGTATCATCTTTATAAATCAATTTTAGATCTAAATTATAAACAAATAATCTTAATTCAGACAAAGAACCATTTAAATTACCTTCAACTGATGGATTAGTCTCTTGTCAAATATAGACAATTCTATTTCAGCGAATGAGTGACTAGATGAATTTATGACAGTTTTACTAGTCTTTATTTTTCATCACAGACTTGCTTCTCGTCATTGGTCCTACATTCATAAAAGGTTTCCTTCCACGACTCTTTCCTCTTGCATATAGCTTTTTGTGCAACTGCTCTGCATTTGAATTGGTAGCTGTATTTGAGGATATCCTAAAATATTATTGTATTCAGTTCTTTGTTGTTCTGCAGTATTTCTCTTGAGGAATGATCAATATCATCAATAATCACATTTGATGTCAAATCAAAACTGTCTAGATGTTGAACTGCCTCACCTCATCTCGTTATATTAGGGATTATAGTATTAGTAATCTTAATACAGGCAGGAATATGAACAGGAATTTTGTCACTCTTCGTTATACAAACAGAAGTTCTTTCTTCACTGCTATAAATATAAGCAGGCTTATTATGCCATTCACTTTTCGGTTTATTGTCTTATATTTTATTTATTTTATTTTATTTATTTTACATTTGTTAACTGGATTTATTTATTTATTTATTGAATTCCATTCAGCTGTTTTGAGGAAGTTGGTCGTTGCTGATCTCAGAGGATATTGTATTATGATGCAGTGTCAAATCCCACTCTCCTCAATGAAGGAGTGAGAAGGGCTTTTTTCAGGTGAAATTTGATGAAAACCATCTGCTGATGTAGCAGAAGCTGGTGAACCCTATTACATTCAAAACAGATCAGCTCATATTGCAGTAAATTATCAGCAAACTAAAAGCAAACACATTTGAAATGAACAGTATACTCAGGGTCAGAGAGCAAGAGAAAAATACAGCAACAATTAACACACAAAACATTTGGGTGGTCTCTAAAATATTGACTCACTAAAAATAGTGATTCTAATTCTTATTCATTTAGATGGGGGAAATGTATGCCTTTAACACATGAACATTTTCATAAAGTGCAAAAAAAAAAAGCAAAAAAAAAATTGTAGTTAATGTTTTTATGAACTTTCCCTTGTGTATGGTCTTGGTGCAAAAGTAGCTATGACTGCACTACAGTTGATATTTCATAAAAATATAGCACTTTGTATAGAATGTCTTGAATAGGACTGGGCATCATCATAGATTACAAATGGTTTTATTTCTATTCTAGTTAACTGGTTCACTGTGTTCTACTTTGTCCCGAAATGTATTGACCTATTTAGTTTACGGCAAACACAGTCCCTGCATGTAAGGCAACTGCCAGGTCTCAAAAAGCAAATTAGAAAAAACGTTGACCAGCAGACAATGGTGTACTGATAAATAATATCTCTCTTTATTATGCCATAGGGCACATAAAAAGGCAGAAAGCCTACAGTCCACAATCCAAACCAGTTTTGGCTTATATATCAAGCCTTCATCAGTGAAAAAAAGAAAACAAAAAAGGACAAAAAACTGCCTGCCTTAGTTTACCCCATACACTCTGGCATTCAGTGATTTGCTGTAATTCATGTGTCTGTTCTGAAAAAAAGGCAATCTTAATGTTCTAGTCACTTCAAAAAACTTGCTCTGCTAATCTGTAAACCTGAAGTTCTGTGCATATGTATACTGCTAATGACCAAGGAGAAAAATCTTCCTGTAGTCCTTTGTCACAGTGTGGCACACAGCTTTTGTGGTGTAGAGAAATAAATTAATTGATCAATGTGGTAGGAATGTTTTATGTGCCAAATGTCCTTGTGACATCTTGTAATAGCCAAACTTAGTCCAAACATTGTCCAGTATCTCAAAATTAGTGTGAGAAACATCTCAGAAAGCATCTACAGTAATTGGCAACTATGTTGATAAATGTATGATTCACAATATTGAGACATTTTTTTTTACAATTAAGCAAAATGTTTACAAAATCTAGGAATATAAATTAAAATGTTATATGATCATAGAGGTGAAACACTTTTATCATTTCCATTAACAGCTTAGCAAGAAAGTTGATAATTTTCATTGTATTACTAAAACTTGGTGCCTCACTATTTGTGAAAATTTTCTGTCACACTGTGCTGGAGAGACCAATGGTAGGCAGGGACTGCAGCTTGCAATGTCTGTCTGGCTGAGGAGCACACCTTGATTTTAGAAGATCTGTTGTCATGTTGCTTCTGTGAGGAATCGAACTGTGATCCATGCCCTTTTATCTTCATTCCTGCCGTAATTTACATTTTAAATGAAATTCAGACAATTTTATACTAGACTGTAGGATCACTACTTAAAATGATGCTTTCAAATTCCTGCAGAAACTGCAGCAGAATTGCATTACATTAAATCATATTATACAAGAACCCACAAGGTGTGACACCTATAAGCACAACTGTTGCAAAATATAGTTATACTGTACAAGATCCATGTATTGAGTTCTTTTGTATACCGTACTACTTCTTTTGATAAGTTTTTTTTACATCAGATCTGCATAGGAGGAAGTTTAAGATCACATCACTCATGCATGTTTGAGTTCCATTGCATAAGGTACAAGGTCAGTGTCCTTCTGCCACACTGCATAACCTCATACAGGCCTCAACCTTTATATGGAATAATAATATGTATTCTTAACATGAACCTTGCA
This sequence comes from Protopterus annectens, assembly GCF_019279795.1. Taxonomy (NCBI): domain Eukaryota; kingdom Metazoa; phylum Chordata; order Ceratodontiformes; family Protopteridae; genus Protopterus; species Protopterus annectens. The sequence continues at coordinate 175,678,270 of NC_056750.1, read as the reverse complement.
GTGAATGTCCTTCATCTCTCACCCCATCACACAATGTGCTACAGGAAATGAATGGGAAATTACAAGGAGGGAGGTAAGGGGGATTAATAGGATGTGTGAGGGGCAAAAACAACATAGAGATTGTGTGTGTTCTTTTTCTTTACTATTATTATTAAAGCATATTACTTTTGTAAGAAACACAAATGAAAATAATGCTAACCAAATGTGCTGCACTTTAGTAAATCATCCCTTATTTTACAATCAGTACTGTCAAGTCACATCTACTTCATAAAGAGACCATCCTGAAAAGCCAGCAATAATGGAGAACAGTGGACTGTACATACATTTTGGTCAAGAATATTGATGAGGGTTTCACTTACGTCACTAAAAATGCTGGTATTGTAAGTGTTTTTACCTTTTACTATTATTATTATTGTTAAATATTATCATTAAATAACATCATTAAATATTATTCTAAACTTTTAAAGTTGCTAGAAGAACAGGATTTGTGTTGTTAGCATGTATTTTCTGAAGGATATGAAATCTGAAACTCAAATGCATGTCATTATCTGAAGGAAATAAAACTTTGAAACTCAAATGTATGTCATTATTTAGTAACTTTGTTCTCCAATGACTGGCAATAAACCAAATGCTTTAGGAGTAAGGGACAAAAAAAATAAAGTAAATACTTGGATTTTTTAAAGTGTAATACCTGGATTTTTTAAAGTGTTAAAGTTTAGATGTAAAATACTTCCTCCAGCACCATTAACATATACTACAGCAAGTTTGAAACATTAGGTGGAAGAATTATTTTACTTCAAAATATATATAAAAAAAATAAAACAGTACTTAAAAAATACATAAGTAAAACACAAGAGCTTTACAGAGAGCCCATGCTTTAAGCGCAATAATGCCCTCCAGGGTGTGAGTTAATGTGTAATTAATGTCCTTCAAGGGTTGTAGAGGCAGGTATTAATTACACATTAACACACATCCTGTTGGGGTGCCTTTCATAATGTCAAGACCCTGAGAAACAAAATTAACCTACCTTAATAAAAGCATTAGATTTGCCATACCGTATACATTTTTAACATCATAATGAATTGAAGAGGGAATCTATACACTTCTGAAGCTTGAAGATATTGGTTTCTCAAACATTTTAGCATATTGTCAATCATCAGTTTAATTAACATTTCTTCTTTGGGTTGATAGCTGTTATGAGGTACAATGGGATTTAAATCATGAAAATATTTGTGTTAACATTGAAATAAAGCCTGCCTTGTCCTCCTTAGATATTATAAAAAATACCATGTTAGGTAATAAACATTACATTGACAGTCCTTCTAATAGATTTGTAAATTCTAATTATATTAATTTAATTATAAAATTGTTTTTAGAAAATTATAAATAAAAAACATTTAATGGACTTGAAAAGCTGGTCCTTCAACATTTTCAAATTGCATTTACAAAAGGGATCTATTCAAAGTAAGAAGTCAGACTTAGTATTGAAATCAAAATGCATTTTTTGTAGTCTAGTTTCTTAAATAAGACTAATATTTATCAAAAGAAAAATCATAAACATGTAATTTGCCAAATATAACTCATTTAAGGATTAACTAATTTAGAAAAAAAAATGATGCCTTATTCAGTGGAAAAATATCTAAAATTCTAGAGTGCTTTTTTATTAATTATTAATGGGAATGGTGAGATAAAGCCATTTTTCTCTAAATTAATTATTCTAAATAACCTATAAATAAAATTTAAGAATAGATATTGGAGTTACATTACTAGTTACAATCTTAATGATACTGATAATGATTACTGCAGTAATTTAGGTTCATAGGTAGCTTATTCAGCAGCCAGTCTGCAGACCATTTCAAGCCTAGCCAAAAAGCCCTATTCAAAAATTCCATCTAGCCTCAAGGAGCGCATGGGAAGATAGACCAGGAGAGAATTTGTGGCTGCCCATCCAATTGTCAAGGCTTGTCTTGAAGGTGGCAAGGGTGCTACACTGCTTGACATGTAGTGGAAGTTTGTTCCAGAGATGAGGGATATGTTGGTATATGAATCTATCATGCCAAATATGTCTAACTTTTCTACTGATGAAGGTTTAGTTCCTTTAACTGAGTGTTTGATGAACTGTTAATTCTGTGAAGGAATAGGAAATCAAATAGGGCTGGATCTTTTATGTCCTAAAAGACAAGACATAGATCTCCTTGGAGAAGCCTGTAAAAGAGTTTAAAAAAAGCTGCCGGTCTCTCCTGATAACTAAGATTTTTCAGACCACTGATCTTTTTATTTATGAATCTATGAGGTCTCTCAAGTTGTGTGATATGTTTAGATAAATATACACCAAAAGGTATGTTAAATTTAATAAACTGATTTTGAATTCTATAAAGTTTATGTGTCTTTGTGTTTTCTAGAAAATATTTATCTGAAATATTTATATAGAGTTTTTGTCACTCCTCATAAAAAATGTGTAATGTCAAAGAAATAATATGTCGAAGATGTAAAAAATCTCTCAAGGCTGATTGATATCATATACATCTTAGTTGTGAAAAAATAAGACATACCGGGATGAACGTAAAAACTTTTTAAAAGCTTTGTGTTCTGAAAAACTGTAATTCTGGATTCACTTATACTTGCCAATGTTTAAATTCCTTCATGTGTCAAAAATGGTAAATATTCTATACTATGGACCTTATACTTGCTATGAAAATTATTACTATGAACTGGGAAAATTAATCTTCACCAAATTTGGAGAATTCATACATTTAGCTACTGTTGTATGCCAAAAAGAAATACACATTATCTTAATGAGATCTAATTATAAAAAGTCAAGATCTAAATATTTGAAAAATGTATGTTTATTATTGGAAAAAATATAATAAGTAGCCAACTGTGTCATTAATGAAAAGCAAAGTACAATTAAGATTCTACATCTTGAATGATTACTTTTAAATAATGTACATATGTTTGTAGTTTGCTTTCATTTATTTGAGCATTCAAAACTTGTAAAATAAATTCTCATACATTACAGTGATAAGGTTTAGAATGTTACAGCAGCAAAAAAAAAAAAAACAATAAAATAAATTACTGTATGTTATAGTGATAAAGTTTAAAATGTTACAGCCGTGGTGGCATGCATCAGTCAAACCACAATACTTCTGTAACATTCTGAGTAGCATAAAAGCTCAATCAGGGGTAGGATTTAATAAAACCTGCATGGTAGCAATGAGTTTTGGATTCAGTAAGCACCGTATAGAAGCACACACCCCACACAAAAAAGGTAAACACTGTGGCATGCTAATTACAGCATAAGCAGCTGAATTGCATGCTAATCAACCAAAACAACATGGTGGAGTTATTCAACAAACTATAAAGCAACAGTGCAGACTCTGTGCTGTTTTTTCTGTGAATTCCAAAACATTTGGAATATAGCCATGGAAAGGAGTTTACAGGGACAGAATGCTAGGGGATGCTGCTGCGTTAATTCATTTGTATGTGCTACAGGCTAAAGCCACTGCTACTGCTGCTGCCAATAGACCTAGACCAAGAAGGAAGAGAGTTTTCAGGCCCTGCTTAACTTTTCACAACCTACATGAGGTGGAAATTGTAGAGTGCTACAGGGTAGATAGGGACACACTACAGGAACTTTGTGGCCTCTGCCTTCCTCAACTCAAAGCGAGAGCCAAACAAGAGGAACCCATCCCAATGGAGATAAAGGTATGTGTAGCACTTAGCATCTTAGCTACAGGTACCTTTCAGAGACCAACGGGGACCTGCTGGGGGTGTCACAGGCATCAGCATCCAGGATCCTCCGCCAGTTCCTGAATGCTATGCTCCAACATGCCAGTGATCACATATATTTTCCCTGTAGTGCTGAGGAGAGGGTCATAAATATGTAGGAGTTGTACTATGTAGCACACTACCCTGAAGTAATGGGTACCATAGATTGCACACATATAGAACTTTAGGCACTACATTGGGAACAGGGCAGCCTCTACATAAACAGAAGGGACTACCACACTATCAACTGCCAAGTCATGTGTAATGCCAAGGGAATAATCTTGAACATGTGTGCTGGCAACCCTGGTAGTTACCATGACTTCTGCACACCTCCCAACTGTACCAGGTGTTTGCTAGGGGGGATATCCCACAAGGTCATTTACTGGGGATGTAGGTTATGTACTGGAACCATGGCTGATGACACCCTTGAGAAATGCAAACACAGCCTTGAAGAATGCCATAATGAGGCAGATGCTCAAACTAGAAATATCATAGAGTGTGTGTTTGGGATGCTGAAGTCACAGTTCCAGTGCCTATATACATCTGGGGGAGCACTGCAGTACAATCCATGGACATGTACAAAAATATTCACAGCATGTGCCATGCTGCACAACATCATCCTGAGGAAACAGCTTCAGCAGGATCAGCAAGGGGAAAGGCATCACATCCCACCACCAATGCTAAGGACACCACAGCCACAGGCAGATGAGGAATCAGAGGGGGCACCACTAGCTGCTGTGGGTGTAGGCAGAAATAGGCATGCTCAGAATTACCTTGTATTGACTACGAGGCAACTCATAGCACACTCGCTCATCACCTAGGGGCCTAAAACCTTCCTCCTACACACATACATACAATAACATTGATGCAAGCAACTCACACAACCTTTACCTCCCCATGAATTGGCTGTGTACTGCTTGCATCAGACAGAGTCAGCCCTGAACTACAACTGTGCCAACTGCTGCATTTACAAGGTAAGTCTCAAACCTGGAGTGTATTGTGTAATAATACAAATGAGAGGCATATCCTTGTATTTCAGTAATTGGTACTGTAAGTAACTAAAATTTGGGAGATTGTTAAAGAAATGATTTTAACATGTGACAGCAGAGACTTATGTGACTTATTTGTGCCCACTATTAAGCAACAGGCCTCAGGCATCAAAAATTCACACAGTCGTACCCCTCAAAAGTAGTGATGGTCACTGCATGGCCTCAGTGTAGCACCATATATTTATACTGGAAAATCATTAAAGAGAGAAGTTAGAAAGTAATGAAACATATTGCAGTTTCTGTCTTCACACACCCCATAAGATCATTCACAATACGGTTGGGAAATTTTGATGCTACTAACTGTCATGCTTTCCAAGGTCAATATAAGTCAAAGGTAAAAATGCCAGTTCAACATCACAAATGCAGATTTACTAAGCAGTAAGTCAACTATGTACCCTGAACGTCAGATGCAAAGCGTATGTATCCCTGAATCCAAAAGATAGAAAACAGGGATATGGCACAGTTATCATTTGCACAGGATGATCTGTGGGGGGACAGGAGGCCTAGGCTGACATAAAAGGTCAGTGAGTGTGTGTGAGTAAGAAAGAGAAGCAGGCAGACATTTGGATAAACCAACAGATAGCCAGTGAAATAAAATGAGTTTTAAGCTGCACAACTGAACCATGTAACTATGTGTGTGTGTGAGTGTGAGTGTGTGTGTGTGTGTGTGTGTGTGTGTGTGTGTGTGTGTGTGTGTGTGTGTGTGTGTGTGTGTGTGTGTGTGTGTGTGTGTGTGTGTGTGTGTGTGTGTGTGTGTGTGTGTGTCTGTCAGGGTCCTCCAAGTGAAATTGGTATGTGAGTGTCTGTATGAACACAGCCAAGCTCTGTGCTGGCTCTGCATCTTGGTATGTCAGACAGGTGTGAGCCATGCATGGTAGAGGTGGCAGTTCATCATTGCTGTCCCCAACCATGAGAACTTGTTCTACCAGGGGTTGCACTGACATGTTCACACAGATGCACTGCTGTTACCTGAGCATGACTGATGTCTGCTTAATGTGCTCCCTTCACAGGGACTCACAGAACTACAACCCCATGGCCTACCACATCTAGATGTGGATAGCACACTCACTGATGGAGCAGTGGAAGTACTACCACTATGGGGGCGTGATCTGGCAAGGCCACATTGGCTAATAGCAGATGATGTGGCTGACCTATACCCATGAGGATTCCATTCCCCTCCCAACAAATGTTCCATCACAGACAATGCTCGTTCCATGAAGGACACCCCTTGTTCCATCACAGACACCCCACATTCCAATGTGTCATTCATCTGATCCATTGAATTGGCAACGTGGTGGAGGTAGTCACACATGTCAGCCTGTACAACATCTACAACCCTGATCATTTATGAAGCACCTATGGGAATGTGTCTATCCCTCCATGACAGCCCTAAATATACTTTGAAAGGCATGGCAAGAGAAATCTACACCTGGAGGAGGAGGGACAGCCGGCCTCCTCCAAGCACCTCTATCAACCCTCCTGCTTGGCACCTCACCCACACTTTGGCTATGGCCAGAGGCAAGAGGCACTGAAGCCACAGTAGCCACATTTCTCTGATCAATAGCCTTGCCCTCAACCTGTCCAATATCTGAGGGATCATTGGAATGGGTAGGCATAGGCCTACTAGCTGTGTCCAATCGAATTACAGGGGATGGCTGTATGTCAATCTCAATGTCAGATTCAATCTCTGCACCCCCCTGAATGTGCCTCTGTTTGGCCACCATCATCATCATCATCAGAGTCTGCTGATACACTGATATCAGGTGGCAGGGAGCCCACACTTTCAATGTCATGATCACCTGTGATTAAAAGTAACAAAAACATGAAAAAAATTAATACATACACTACTATAGTCCAATATATGCTAACAAACTAACAGTGCTGCAACTATTACAGACAGTACAGATATACACACAACAACCCTGACATCAACATCACACACTAAAATATTTCTTTAAATTGTGCAACAGTACTGATATAAAAATGTTTGGCTTAACACCTGCAATTGAAACTCCTCTCTGCAATCCAGATTTTGCTGGAAGACATTAAGCAAAAGGTAAGGGCAACATCATCACATTTAACAGTAACATAGGAGGTAATACTTTACCCCTTTATATGTCCATTAAGTATACTTTCAACAAGAACATGGCTGATAACTCCAACCTACCCTAATAACTGTAGCAATCTTCACCCCCCCCCAAATAAAATTAATGTGACACAGAAGTAACATATTAATTTCAATTGTTTTACTATACAACAGTATTCAACTGTTGAAGTACCAAAACCTACCTGGAAGGTCCTCCTGGGATGTGCTAGCTGTCTCTGAAACTGTTGCTCAAACATCCAGACCATGCTGTAGTGCACTCTCCTGTGAGCTGCTTGGATCCCTGATATTGGCCAGGAACTCATCATTGGATGTTAGTGGTGGTACTCTAGCAGGTCCTCCCTCAGTAACCATCTGGTCATGGCTCAGTGCAGCTATTCTCCTCCATGCAAATGTGATTGTGTCAGTGGCTCTGTGGTCCACCTGCTCATATGTACTGCTATGGCTACCCACAGCATTTACATCAGCTACCATTTGTACCAAATTTGCATCCTACGTGCCATATCTCCCCATCTCCTTTCCAGCAGAAAAGCACCATGTTGCCTAAAGACATCCACTATCACCTGGTTCTCAGCATCTGGGAAGTGGGGTCTCTGAGGATTGACACGTCTGGGTGGCATACTCCTAGGAGACCTACAAGACAATAGAAGGATAATACACACAAATATCACATAACTACAAAATAACTGCTCCCAGATAAAACAGAAAAGGTAGCCACTCAGTATTACCCATTAGAGGAAACAGTCTAGAGATGTGAAAAAAAACATATAGGATGCAAAACAAGGACAGTAACAATAGCAGCATGTCCTCATTTGTGCTATAACAGTAACTCACCTTCCCCCCCCAAAAAAAAACAGCAGTCTGTCCTTGTTTGTGCCATAACAACAACTCAGCTTTGCTCCCCTTGAAGAACAGGCAAATGACACATTTTTATCTTTGAAATGCTAAAAGTACTATCAAAGGAACTATCCCTGAAACATTTGTACATATTTATCACAGAACATTCCATTTTCATGTATTGAAAATCATATATGCCTGTAAAATGACTTCACAAACATGTCCATGCCATGAGTACACTTGTAACTAATGCATACAGATAAAAGTGTAAAAAGCCTTTGCTTCAGATTTTTCTTAAATACATTCCAGCATATGCAGTGTGTAGCTGACAAAATTCAAATATACCTTCTGAAGTTCAGTAATCCTCTGTACAGATATATCTTGAAGAAATGGCTTATGTGCAGTCTTCCCAAAATAAACAAGTAATCTCACCATCAGTTTGCCTAGCTACATGGTTGTCTTTTATATGGTGTAGATTCAGGGCTGTTAGCACTGTGAAGATGCAAATGAGTTGGGAAATGATTAGAATTGCTGAATCCAAAATACTTGGATCCATGCAGGAGATGTAAACATACTGCAGGCACTACCTCAGTGTTGGTTTTTAATGGCTTTCAACTGCGAATGGTTACTGGTTGGGAGAAGGAAAACACAACATCAGTGCAGGCTGCCTTACATCCAGTGGGTGTATCAGGTTAGATATAGAAGGCGTTAGATGTAAGGCTGGAAATGTAAGTAAGCAGCACACAATTCAAAGGTTGTGTACCTTAACATTCAACCTGCCCTTCATTTTCTGGCAACTGCATATGTTATTATTTCCAGTAAATATCCTCAAAACTTTTAAGGCTAATGATATAGAATGGCTTATCGACTACATGTCTCAGATTACTGGTCAGATAACTGAAGAATGACCAACAAACAGAAGTAAGTAAAAACCAGGGTGAAGAGTGGATAAAACAACAATTAATAATCCAGTAACCACTCCGACTCCAATAACTAATGCCCAACGATTTAATTCACAGTACCACAATAAATAAAAAATTACATCCAGGTCAAGCGCTTTCGTATTATCACTTCATCAGAACAAATTCCTCACCATAGCCTCAGCCTTATATAATAAATTCAATTAACTCAATTAGGTACAATACTGTCTTTTAAAGAAACATACAATTGTCATCTACATCCTAAAAGCTTAAAAAAAAACAGTGTGCATTTTAACAATATAGTATTCAAACAGACAGAAATGAAACAACATCTTTAACAATATTTAACAGGTATATATATAATAGTAGTTATAGTATATATAACCTGAGACCTAACATTTTAATGCCCTATATTTTAAGTTGAAAGGTACCTCTAGATGTGGGGCATGTGATTATTGTAAGTTTATCATTGATGCTCCTAAGATTACTGTGGGTCCATATAATAGAGAGGTTAATTTTATGAATGGATCTTGTAATACTATGGGGGTGGTTTACCTAGCCCTTTGCTCAGAATGTGGACAATTCTATATAGGTAAAACTGAGAGGAAGTTGAGTAGAAGGATATATGAGCATTGTTATAGTATTAAGAGAAATGATGAAAAAAATGCACTATGTAAACATATTAAGATGTTCCCTTGCCATAGTTTTAAGTTTGGTATACTAGAAGTAGTAGGACATGACTTTAGAGGTGGTGATTGGAATAATAAATTATTGAGGGCTGAAGTCAAATGGCAATTAAGACTAAATGCTAGTGAAACCCCAGGATTAAATGAGCATATTAGTATTAAACATGAATTAAAATATAGGGCATTAAAACGTTAGGTCTCAGGTTATATATACTATAACTACTATTATATATATATATATACCTGTTAAATATTTTTAAAGATGTTGTTTTATTTCTGTCTGTTTGAATACTATATTGTTAAAATGCACACTGTTTTTTTTTAAGCTTTTAGCATATAGATGACATCTGTATGTTTATTTAAAAGACAGTATTGTACCTAATTGAGTTAATTGAATTTATTATATAAGGCTGAGGTTATGGTGAGGAATTTTTTCTGATGAAGTGATAATACGAAAGCGCTTGACCTGGATGTAATTTTTTATTTTATTGTGGTACTGTGAATTAAATCATTGGGCATTAGTTATTGGAGTTGGAGTGGTTACTGGATTATTAACAAACAGAAGTAAGACAGAGCTGTATATTTGCAAGCAATAGTCATAACAGGTTGTGTGATCACTAAGTGCACTACATCCAAAAATAATACATGCCTTAATAACAGTTCTATTGTTTCACATTACTGTAGATGATGTTGCGGCTGGCTGCATGCAGAATTATTTCCATTCCTTGCTGCACAGTTGTTTGTGTGGCAAAGAGGGATAAGGCATCATCCCACGTTATGAAGGTTTATTGGAGTGAGAGTTCAAATCAGATCTATGTAGGCATATCTCATATGAACCATAATTTTCTAGTGTGTATGTTATATATTGAGTTTTCCTCATTTCAACTACTTGCCCCTTTTTTATTCCTTTTCTGTCTTGGTTTTTGTATTTTTTTTTTTTTTTTTTTTTGAGGGGGGCAGTGTTTGTTTGATACGGCACTTAGCGCAATCATGGGAAATGGAGAAAAATGAATGCCAGGTTTGGCTATGCTTATCTCATTTGTACAAAGCATGGCAGTGTGCAAACTGAATAAATGGCCCACTGTAGGTAGCAAACAGGACCCAGGCAGCCAAATATAAAAATCAATATATTCAATTAATTTAGTTGGGCATCGTGCAAACCTGCTAAGTGGCCTTGCATGGCGGTTAACACATATACTATAGGAATGATTAGTAAATTAGTGAATATCATGTAACTAGTCCTGTGATAGCAGGTGTAAGTGTAGGGCTACAGTACAGATGGTCCTGGGTTCTAGTACAGGATGTGCAACCTTGTCTTTACTGTTCTGACACTGCAGTTTATAGCAATAAACTGAAACATGAACAAGTGTTATTTCAACTGTCTTGTGACAGCAGGTATAAGTGTAGGGCTGCCATACACATGCTCCAGGGTTCTAATACATGATATTCCATGCACCTTTACTGTTGTTTCACTTGCCATTATATTTGCTCACAGTTATAACACTTTAGATAGTGGAGCTGATATTAATTATATTTATGAGGGATGACACACCATTTTTTTTATTTATTAATTTATTTATGTATTATCAGATTTATTATCAGATGTATGACTGAGGGTATACTGTGCACTATATTTCTGTAAGTATAATTCTGCTACTTGGACTTACATGACCTTCACATTTGCCTAACCCACATACACAAATGTCTCTATATCCAACAACCTTGTCAGGTCATATACATACATGTGGAACACCTCATTCACCTGCATTTATGTATGATGCCTGACTATGTCTGTGCAGCACTTCTTCTTTGGCAAAGATGGAAAATCAATGATGTAGAAGTAAATGTTTTATACCTTATGCCTAGGTTTGAATCCCACAGTGTAAATATCAATTTTCTCATTCCTGACTTCTTGGCACTGCTGCTGTCCGCACACCACCATGCAAATGTGTAGCATGGTTGTGTGCACTCCAGTTAACATGATAACTGTGTGTGTGTGTGTGTGTGTGTGTGTGTGTGTGTGTGTGTGTGTGTGTGTGTGTGTGTGTGTGTGTGTGTGTGTGTGAGCTGTTGGTTGACATTACAGACAGCAGTTTATACCAGCATGTGGGACACTGTTATATTCTCCTCAACAGACACTGCTGATTTCATCAGCTGTAAAGTGTTGCCTGAGACAATCCAAGTCAGACTTGTGCTGTGGTGCTTGTGCAAAGTACTGAGTTCTGTTGTCTGCATACTTAGATAGGTAGAGGTTCTATTCTCACTGCAGTCAACTGCATGCAGGTGGTGTGTGTATGAGCTCTTGCTGACATTACCAAAAGCATTTTACACCAGAATGTGGGACACTGTTTTTACCATATTCTCCTCAGACACTGCTGAGGTCATCAGCCATATCAGATTTTTGGATATGGAATACTTCCACCAGGGCAGAGTCAGACACTGACCTAGAGGCCAGGTAGAAATCACCTCATCTTATACAAGACAGATTACAGTGACATGGCTTTTAATCTATCCACATACATCACGGCATGGATTCTAGCCCCTGAGTTATCTTACTGAAAAAGCCCTTTCAGAGATACAACATAAAAAGTACATTTCTCTGCATTTATTTATAGATCAGATTCCTTTGTGACCATCCATTTGTCTGTATTAGCTCCTCCTGTACTATGTTATCATCATTGGTGGACTTAATGATTGCACCCAATATGCAAGAATCAGTAAGCTTGGTAAGCCAAAGGCTCTATACTTTAGCCTGAGCTGTCTAGAAAGAGAACCCACACAGTGAAGGGCCAAGCACAGATCCCTGGGGTTTGCCAGTGGTGACAGCTCTACTGGTACAGGCTGATTCACCAACTTCCACAGTATGTGTTCTGTCTGTGAGCCAGTTGGTTACCCATCTACTGATGTAAGGGTTACTCCCCAGCTTGGAGGGTTTCTCAATGATACCTGCATGGGTATTGTGTCAAAACCCTTTGCCTGATCATGACAGACTGTATGCACTGTCTTACCTTCATTCAGGCCCATCACATGGAATCAATGGGCTGTGACAACATCACAGTTCAACTATTGTGTGACTCAGTATGCACACCTTCCTGATATGGTTGAATTCACACTTCATCACACCCTCCACATGGACTATTTTTCCATACAAGGGTGTACATCAACATGCATCCATCTGAGGTAGGGGGACAGCACCTGATGCATGCATGTATAGAGATATCCTGAGTCTCCTCTACTGAGAGGTAGACCAACATGTCATCGTGGACCTCTACTACATTGATACTAGTAATATTTTGGCTGTGTGCAATAGACTTGTGTGAGCTGTTAATGCTACATCATGTCTGTTACATCTGATAGATGTCCTCAAAGAGGTTATCAAGGGCATGCATGATGACAACAGTATCATCTTGTGGAACTTGACCAGGTCAAGGCATCTGACAGAAATCCACACTGAGGTATTCAAGCAACACTGTCATATGTGGCCACAGACAGCTATATCACCAAATGGGTAGACAAGTGTATCAAATATGTGGCATCTCACTATGTTCAAATGTATGACATGACCTATATCTCAGGACCAGTGATCAGGTCCATACATCAGAGCTGTCTGCTAGGCTCTTTACTGTTCAAACAGCTGCATGAAGGACTACAGATTGTAGGCAATCATTGACTCCAACTGTGATACAAACACATATAAAAAATGTTTCCACAGGCATGACAACACCTGCATTGACAAGTAACATGGGGAGATTTGTTAAGTCAGGAAATAAACACACCACCCAAGTATAATGTGGACATCATGCCTTACAATCAGACCAGTAGGCATGTGACCCATGTCCTGGGGTAGATAGTAAATGGTACATCAACAAGCATGTGGTCACAGTGCTGACTACTCCCTTGAATGTAACACAAGTACTAGGTATGTGAAAGACATCCACATCAAGGCCATAATACTTTTGTGGTTCTCAGACTTCATCACACCAATAACTGTGTATAATGCACCCTTCTTCATGTACCTCCTTACACATCTTCCAGTGATGTGCAACTGAAGTGTACCACCACTGTCATGGTGAGTTGTCACACAGCTTATTGACCATACCTAGGTATTCTTTCTGTGGAATATACATGACTGTCTGATGGCGTGGAACACCAATCAACTTGTTACATGAGATGCATGTGTGCTACCCGCTCTGCTTATGCGCACACTACATACATAGGTCTTTCACAACATTAATGGCATGTATATCATTTGTGACAGTGTGGATTGTGCTGTATATACACCACGCACACAAGTTAGCTGGCCTATATAGCTCATAATGTCACATACAGGTATAGGATTGACCCTCCTAACACCTCCAGCAGATGTAACAGTGTCAAGACAGTGTGCATGGTTACCCTCATAGAGTGTGGATGCATCATAATAGTTGTACAAGTGTGTTATGTCAGAGACATGGAATTACCAGTGGTATTATTTTGATATTATCCATGATTGTGCTTGCTTCTTTTAATTTTGTCCATAAGACTTTACCTGTGCCCCACTTGCTGGAGACCTCTGCTGAGATTACACTCATACTCAGGCAAATCAGTTTGCGCAGCTTATCAATATGCACCCTACCCCAACTGTATGTCAGATCCCTGATAGATGTCCTCTGCATTATTCATGTAAGGATGCTTATCTCACACAGACATCCTCCCCATTGTTACGTCACCTTGCGTGACAGTCACATAAAACATATTTTCACTGTACAGTCCCTACTTTACCATATAGATATGTGACCGGTGTTGCTGCGACAACCATCTTCCATTGACATGCCCTTTTCTCCTATACATTAGGTTGTTTCACCTGTCCTTTCCCTTTGTTCATTCCTACAGTTCATCTGTGTGTCCCTATTCAATACACACACTTCACTGAGTGTTTATTTTACATGGCAGTCCATGTCCCATTACAGATCATTTACACAGCTTCAGCGCAAAATGCCAGAAATGGGATATCACAATATTCTGCAATGTAGAGGCAAACAATGTCCTGTACTATATCTGGACCTTATACTTCCCATTCATACATCTCAACTGTCCAGATATTCCCAGGATGTCCAGATGTGTTCCTTATTAAATTTGTGGCTTTCTGCCATACTAGTGGGATGATCTCAGGACTGATGTGAGTTAGTATTACATACATTTGAGTCCATACCTCTCGACTGCCCTGATTTGTGAAGAATGTCCAGTTTTTTTCTCATAATTTTGACAGACACACTGATGACAGACATTCGAGTTTCAAACTTCATGTTCTTCAGAAAATCCATGCTACTGTACAACCTATTATTCTATCACATTTCTAAGTTTCAAAGTGCAAAATTAGAATCTGTCCCTATTTTGGGCCCTTTGTCCCCCCCATTTTATTATTATTATTATTATTATTATTATTATGGCTTTGTCCAGATTTCTTGCTGTAAGAGGTTGAGAGGTATGTTGGAGTTTCATTCTACCACATTTATATGTGACATCCATGTCAAATATGTCCCTATTTCTGGTTATTTCTGGTTAATTCTCCCTGCATTATGTTGGCCTTTGTGCAGATATGTTAAGACTGACAGTTATGTATGAAGCCCAAAGGATCACGTTGGCATTCTATGCAAATCCATAAACCATAGGTGTCTGCTGCTTTAAACAGAATTGCTATCCATGTTTGCTTACATGGTTTCTTGGCCTGCAACACTGTTCCCAGCCATGAAACCTCGCTTAGACATAGTACGCAAAATTAATATGCATTGCACGGTGGTGTGCACTGCCACTCTCTGCACACCACTGTGCACAAATGTAAACTCCATGTAGGCTTTGCTCAGAAAGTTTATTGAATCCCAGGAAATATCTCAGTCCAGTGTTCTCCTTTATAATCAAATGGCTGCTAACATTCACAGGATTTACTACAGAAGTAGATAATGGAAGTAGATTGCTTGGCCTTTCCTTCATATCTCACATACACACACACACACGCACACACACACACACACACACACACACACACACACACACACACACACTCATAGGATTGCAATACAAATGAGTTGAATAATCACTTGGTTAACAAGTTTTGTGTGGGTGTTAAAAAAGAGTGACCACAATTGATTTAATATATATTTGCGTGAATACAGTATGGCTGAATGTTAGTTTTATATAGTGTAGATAAGTAGGGATGTGCAGGAAAATGAATGCTTGACAGAAAAGATTGTGGTTGTGAAAATGTCAAGATCACACTGAGTGTATAGAATGACCAGTCCAACCATCACTTGTTTTTTGGGATACATGGAGCACTAAAGCTGAACTGAATTGGAGGACCTCTTCATGTAAAGTGACAATACTACTCACTGCACTGCTGTGCCAACCTTATGTGTTTATGGCAAACAGTCAAATTTCACTTAGTTCAAATACTGCTATTCCCATGCAAATATATCAAATGGCAGAAATGATTGCACTATGGCATTATAAACATAACAACTAAAAATTATTATTGAAAATGGGAACATCCAATCACTTTGACATTCTGCATTCTTCACAGATGTCATACTCCTAGTCACAGAAGAACAATTATCAAAAAAGCACCTCAATGGGGGGACTTCTTATGGCGATGCTCATTAAATAAGCTACCTTTAAGAACCATACTTGTGTATAAAGATTTTTCATTTAGAAAGTGCATAAGGAAAGAATGTTTGGAATTGGAAATAGCGGAACACATTTTTAGAAATTGTAACAGAGTCAAAACTTTTTGGTTATATATTAAAAAGAATTATAATAGCCCATATTTATTTCCATTAACAATAGAAAAATGTTTATTTGCAAATTATGATAGATTTTGGAATCCAATGATCAAAAAAGCTGATTTTTTTTCTTGTAACAGCTTTGTATATACTTTGGATGGCAAGATGTGCAGAAGTGAAAAACGGAAGACCTTGCACCACGTGATATCTAATCTATAGACTTCAAGAAAGTCTGAACGAAAATGGATGGACAATAAACAACACCTAATAATATTATTTAAATCTTATATAAATATTAAATACTTTAATGTATTGCATAGAAATGTATAGATGATGATAACCACAAAATGTTTATTGTAATAAGTTTTAAAATGCATATTACTTCTAAATTTTTATAAATACTTGTACATATTTGTAAATATTTATAATTTTTCAAATAAAAAATGGATTAATCCTATTCACCCTGTTTAAAATACATTGCACTGAATCACATTTAACTAAAAATGCATTTGTCAAGGTTGTCAAGGGTACATTTCAACTAAGTACCAAGAACCCATGTGTGTGTGTGTGTGTGCATGCGCGCGTGCGTGTGTGTATGTTTGTGTGTGTGTGTGTGTGTGTGTGTGTGTGTGTGTGTGTGTGTGTGTGTGTGTGTGTGTGTCATTTGTTCAAAATATGTTTTGGTCAAATTCAGATTAAGGATGCTTTTCATGTTTAAAATAAATAAACAAACATGGTTTTCATGTTGAATGTCAGGATGGTCAAATGGCTGCGCTGGAACTGAACAAGACTGATAGTATTTGGTACCAGTAAATGTCTACTTTCTCCACTATTGTACACACACAGAATTAATATAGATAGATTTGTAGATATAGGTAGAAAGATGTTACATTAAATACAGTAAACTCTCAGTTAACAAGAACTCAAGCAACCAGCACTCTCAAGCAACCATCAAAGAAAATCAAAGAAATACAATACAATTTTCATGTGTTGCACTTTGTTTCTCCTCCACAGAAACATACCTTACATTTTTTGAGTTTTAGAGTTTTAAAAAGGAAGCTAGGAATAAATTCCCCCTCTCCCCAACCTGAGAACAAGTCAAACCAAACAAATGATACAGGGTACAGTATTAGTCAGGCCTATTTTTAATAGTAACTCTCAAACAACCAGAAACTACAGTTATCAGGCATCTACCAATCCCCATGGGTGTCGGTTAACTGAGAGTTTACTGCAGATAGGCAGACAGATTGATGAATAATCTTGGAGATGTGGGGCAGTCTCTCATGTGGGTGTAACATTCCTTAGATAAACTGGTGCCCTAGCTGAGAAAAGCACCATGATTAAGTCTGTGGCTTTGACACCAATCATTTGTCTGTGTAAGCCCATTTTGTAGTATGTTGATATATTTGGGGGATTCAATGATTACAACTAGTTTGCAGTCATCAGCAAACTTAGTAAGTCATAGACCATCTATTTTCACCTGGACTCCTGCAAAATAGATACCAAACAGTAGGGGGCCTAGCACAAATCTTTGTGGAACACCATTGGTAACAGGTCTGCTAGTAGAGTTGGCATCCCCAATTTTGACTATGTGTTCTGTTTGTGAGCCATTTGGTAACCCATCTAGTGACGTAAGGGTTAATCCCCAGCTGGGTGAGTTTCTGAATAATGCCTGAGTAAAGAATAGGGTCAAAGGCCTTGGTTAGGTCGAGACAGGCAATATGAATTGTTTTTGCCTTCATCCACGGCCTTGGTGACATTCTTAAAGAAGTCCACCAGGTTTAGCAGGCAAGATTTACCCTTAACAAAGCCAAACTGGATTGGGTCAAGAGTTCGAAGGTCACCTATATCCTTGCTGATAAAATCCATGATGATTCTCTCCATAGCCTTGCAGATAAGGCTGGTTAGGCTTATGGGTATGTAGTTTCCAGGGTTGGTTGAGAGACCCCCTTTGTGCAAGGGAATTGTGGTTGCTCCTTTCCACTCAGCTGGGACAAAGCCAGTGCTTAGACTGACACTGAAGAGCGTGTTCAGCAGTTCCACTAACTCCTGTTTTAGAACATTTAATAAGCAGCCTGGGATGTTGCCCGGTCCCATAGAGGTTGTGTTGTTGGCCTTGGAGAGTCAAGCTATGACCTGCTCTCTGGAGATAATAGGCAGAGGACTGCTGACAGGTATGTTATGGGGTATGATTGGTGGGGATGGGGTGGGTGGGTGGGTGGGGAAGTTTTCACCAAACCTGTCTGCTAGCAGGTTGGCAATGTCCTCTGGTTCAGTATAAGTGGTACTGTCCACAGCTAGTATGGCACAAAGCTGGGCCTTCCCCTTTTATATCTCAGCTATAGCTAAAGAATGCTTTGTGATTTACCTTAGCTAGGATGCTAATTTAGTTTCATAATTAGCTTTAGAGGACTTTACAAGATGTCTAATCTGCTTGTTGATGCTTTGAATGGAGTTCTTCCTTTACTGGGACCATTCCCATTGTTTTTGACAGCAGTTTATTTCTCTTATTGTATAACCTATTTATGCTGGATGTCCACCAGGGTGGTTTATTTTTTCATGAGGATCTTGATTTGATCCATTCTGGTATGGCTGAATCTATACATTTATTTAGGTACTTATACAGGACATTGGTGTAAACTTTAGTATAGGGGTCATTGCTGTCATTGTTGGCAAGGGGTTAACCTTTTTGCCCTTGAGGGTGGGTCACATACAATCGTTACTTCAAATGAGACTTATTCATGATTGGACTTTGCCATGAGGGACCCCACACATGGGATGGTGCAGCGATCCCCCATGTTGGTGAGCACTATGTCAATGATGTTAGAGCCCCTTGTGGAGGTGTTGACTTTCTGCTCCAGAGCATTTGTTTTAACAAAGTCCAGGAACCTTTTGCCGAGCACTTTTGTGCTCATATATGTTACTAAATTGATGGAAGGATAGTTAATGACATCCATGACCAGAGTATATGGCTGTACTGAGAATGACTCAAGTAGGTCCAGGTAGGCTGTGTGTTTTTTCTGGTTTATGGTTGGAGGACCTATAGCTAATAATAACACAGAGGGGGGCGTCTTTCCTACAGTTAGCTGGACTTGGAGTAACTCTAGGGAGTCTTACTGTTTAACCAGTCTAGAGGTGTATATGACTTTAATGAAGATGAATACTCCTCCTCCTCCCTTGTTTTTTTTTTTCACATTCATTGTGTGATCTAAACATGTGGAAGGCATTGTAGCCCTGAATGGTCGGGGTACTCTCTGAGGCTTTGAACCATGTGTATATGACTGCACAGACATCAACATCTTCCAGGATGAGAAGTGCTTCAAGTGAGTGCAGTTTCTGATTAAGACTCCTGGCATTAAACAGCATAACAATGAATTTGTATCTGGAGGATATTTTTACGCTGGGGATTTTGTTCTTATGGCATTGCTTTAAAAAGGCACTATGGGGGAGTCAAGTACCTTTGCCAGCAACCTAAAGCCTAGATGAGACAGATGAAGAATATCTCTGGCAAAGCAGAGTGGTCTGTCAACCATATCATCCCAGGCTGTCAGATACTGGATTCCCCTGTACTGACACCAGAAGCTAAGCCAGTTGTTGAAGTCAATGATTTTTTTGCTTGTATTGCGGCATCATCCTGGGTGAGGGAAGAATGCTGATTAGGGATAGACAACTAGAGACATTCCTGCATGGGACACGTAACCTGAAAGCTGAATCATGTCTCTCTTCATATAGTCCCTTGAGGTATGTCTCAAGCCATTCATTCCAACATTGACTATGACAAAGTCATAACAGTACTTGTTATTGAGAAACTTGAGTGTGTGCGTGATTTGGCAGATCCTGGCACCAGACAGGCAGCTGACCATGACCTTCTCCTTGTCCAGCCTGGTGAGGGGGACATCTGTGTGCCTCACTGTGGAGTCATCTGTGACCAAGACATTGGTTTAGATATGTTTTGCCTTATGGGCTTATTTGGTGAGACACTGATGCATGTGTTATTATGTGTAGTGGATGCTGTTGGGACTGTATTGTGTGCAGAAGGTTTGCTCTTGGGAGGTCTTTGCTCTTTTGGTATATTTCCAGTGAGTACATCTGCATATGTGGGTTTATGTGTTGTGTGCTTGGTATGTGTGGGAGGTGGACTGTGGGTGCTGACAATCTGCTTGGTATTTGGTTTGTTGTTAAATGAGAGAGAAAGACAGCATTGATTCCAGATTCATAGTATAAATACATATCTCACATACTGTATTTGCATGTTTTAGGAGTAGTGGGTTGTCTGTATAACATGAGACAATTGCTACATTGTCTCAGGATGCCCATGTCAATCAGGCTGGCTGGAGAAATGGTGGGAAATGACCCTCCATTATGCCAAGTCTGTTCTGTAATAAGTGGTGGAGGGTGGGCTAGAAGACTAGGTTCTGTTGTAGGACTAGTAAAATCAGCTAATCTATGGAAGGTTTAGAGGTAGAAACCTGCTCCAATGCCTCAAAAAGTCCATCTAGGTTGCTCTCTGGGCAGCAGTGTACAACTGTGTTTTGTGCCAAGAAGCAGGGAAGCTTAGGAGGGTTTCCTAGCAGTTATCTAGGGAAGACTTGACTTTTTTTAAGTGTTTGCGTCTATACACAGCACTGCTAACACCTGTTGTATGGTGCACAGCTATATGCAAATGCTGTGGTTAAATATCAGCTAAGTAAAACAGTTTTCAAACAATCCAACCAAAAGGAAAGCCCAAGACTGAGCCTTGTTCAAACAATCCCCAACTCAGATGGGTCCTTGACTACACCCTCCTGCCACAAGGGTGCAGGAGGGCACTCTTAATGTAAGATGGCTGGCTTTAGTGCTCAGAAAATGCCAAACAGTCTAGATTCAGAAAGTCTGAATCTAGCCTATGCTATAAATTGTTCAATTACTGTAAACAGGAAATACATAAAACACAGTAACAAACAATAAAACAGTTTAAAGTAGGCAGCAAAACAGTTGCAGTTTAAAAGTGCAAAGAAGGTTATAAAAATACTTATTTTTCAGTAGAATTTACGGAATGCCTTGGATTTTGTTAAGACTGACTTCAGATCTCTGGCTAAGGAGGCCAAACTCTGAGCAGCTCTGGTAAACATACATCCTCTGTTGCATATTTTACAGCCTTTTTAAAACATTTTGATCCAGTGATGATCTAAACAAAAATTATGCATGTAGAAAAGAAATTCAATCCTACTTTTTTATTTCAAGGAAGAAATAAGTTGCATCCAAGTTTGCTTGCTCAAAGCTGACCAAGTACCAATTCACAATAAATTAAAAAGAGAAATGCTTGTGAAGACACATATATTATATCTAGGTGTAGTACCTGCTCCCTTATCCACACCTCAAAATAGGTAGTCACTTTCTGTGTATCCCCCTCTGGTGTTCATTTGGGATTAAAATTAAGGCACAAAGGCCCACAGTCATATTTCAAGCTCCTACTGCTCTCATATTTATACACAGCATGCCTTCTCACCCCCTACCCCCAAAAGACAAACATCTTCTGTGTATTCTTCTAATATCATACTGGGACAAAACTATTAAAACAAATAAATTATACAATGACTGACCGGTAACATCGTAAAACGAGCACGCTGACTGGCCAGCCCAACCAGCTGAGAATATACAAGGAAAAAGGTCCGGTCACCAGAACTTTTTTCCATTGATATATTCTTTAATTTTAAGGGTTTAAAAAAAAAAGTGTGGCAACGGAGGTCTTTTTTTCTCCATTAATTACTTTCCTGAGCACTGATGTACCAGGTATGCGTGGGAATGCAAGTTCCAAACGCATTCGCAGTACATCAGCAATGGCAAAGTGGAGCTGTCCAGTGGCGGAAGGACAGCATGGTGCCACTATACAAGGGAATTATTTAAGAAAAGTAAGTATTTTTATTTCTTAAATAATGTCATTGTATAATAGAAATAACCCACTTCTGGGTGTGGGCAATGCTGGATTTGGAGGGTGGCCTAATGGTTAAGGTGTTTGCCTTACAAACACAAGGTGCAGGGTTTGAATCTCACAAGGGATAATTGGCTAGGCTTAAAATGGCTCGCAAGGGCAGTTAGCCTAGTACTAACCTATGATTTACCCATGGTTGTCTTTGTTTGGTCACTCAGGCTTCGCCCTCATGACCAAACCACACCAACCGTGGGTAAATCTAGCATTACCCACACCCAGGCTTGGGTTACTGCTTAAACATAACATATTTGCTGTCAGACATATATAAACTGCATGCTGATTTACTCTCCTCCAAAAAATAGCCACATGTATATGCATCAGATTTTTGATTGTGAGGAAAATGAAAAAAATAGTAATGATCATAATAATATTTCCAACCTGTTACTTTCAGAGACAGTGTAGTACTCCTATACAAGCTATACAGACCCTCAGTGCAACCCTCTAAAGTTTGTGGGAAAAATTAAAGAAATAATGACAACACTGTCCCCAGCCAAACACAAGATATAGTGACCTCTGAGGTTTGGGAGGAATGTTAAATAAATAATGACAATGTCAACACCCCCTTCCCCCATACAAGTGCAGTGACTTTCTGTGTACACCCACGCACAGGGCTGGTTTTAAACTAGCTGGGGTTCAGAGCAGAGGCAATTACTAAGCCCATGTCAAAATCCACTTAAACAGCCTTATTTTGTGGGGTCCACCTGCCACCAGAAGTTCCAAAGATCTGTGATTCATTTATCACTTTTTTGTGAGAGAGATGACTGTTATACTAAGCAAATAACAGCAAGGTCAGTTACTTTCATACAGACAACCAACTCCTCCAAGCAGTTATAGTCACTTCTATGTACAATTCAGATGTCTGATTGTGATTAAGGGGGCAACAGTGAAATACATTTCACCTATGTTCCAAAGCATTGCCACAGATTAAAATATTGCACATTGCTTCACATAATCACATTACTCTTACAAAGCCAAAATAATAAAGAAACAGCAGCAGGCAGTTAGTCATTTTCTCCTGCAGAAGACAAACACAGCAATTATACCTAGACTGTCTGTGCATATCAGGTGTCCAGTTAAGTAGTCTATCTTACTTCTGATAAAAGCACACTAGTCCTTCAAAGCCAGATAGTGACTGTTCAAACTAAGCAAAGATGAGGTCAGTTACTTTTATCCAGTGAACTTCAACCCAGCAGTTATAGTCACAATGGCTGATGGCCATGTAATATTATGTCATCTCCACAGTCCACACAAAAAACGTTGCCACACATTGAAGTTTTCCAATCCAAGCTGTTCACATAAATCACAAAGACAGAAAAATATTGTCCAAACTATCTGGTTTATCACTGTCACTTATCTCGCCACACTATTGCCCTTATACTAACTGCACATTGTGCCGTTCCCCTTATCTCAAATGCATACACAAATCACAAAGACAGAAATACTGCCCAAAACATCCAGTTGACCCCTGTCAGCATTACTGTAAAAACAGTAATAAACACTTAGCTCACCACACCATTCCCCTCATCCCAAACTCCCACACAAATTCAAAAGCTAGAAATACTAGTCAAAATATTTGTTTGATCACTGCCAGCGTTGTAAAAACAGTAATAACTCTCATCTCAGCCATGTCATTCCCCTCTTTCCAACCATCCACACAAATTATAATGCCAGAAAAATTGCCTAAAAAATCTGTTTGATCACTGACTACATTCAAATAACATGTACCTCACCAATACCTCACAATCCATTTTCTTTCGGTCCGAAATTAATTGTACATATCCCTAATTATATTAGGATTCCCATTTCTTGATGCAGTTTTACTCATATGTTTTGAATGTCACAAGGTCTGTACTATATAATACCACGACCTCGCAAAAGTTTAACCAAAAGTAACATGACTTGAATAACAACTCAACTGGAGCTCCACCCCCTGGAGCAACCGATTTTTTGCAGGTACATTTTATTTTGAATTGCTACTAAGAATTTATTTAGCATTGCCCTAAAATAAACAAATAGGGAAAAAGCTCCTTACAACTGCTACAAGCATGGCATCCTAGGGAGCTGCCTAATTTGCCTATGCATAAAGTCGACCCTGCATGTGGCAGTGAAGGGGGGCTTGATATACTGCAAAAAGTGCTTAAAATAAAAAAGTGCTTAAAATAGCCATTTGCTTGCAGAACATAATACAGTATTGTTCCCAGATTTGTAAGAGAATTCAACAGAAGCATGTTTGATCATTTCACAATGGTGTAAGTGCTGTCAATGTTTGTGTAATTCAATAAAGTGTCTTGTATGCATCTATCTATATCAATATCTATCAATCTGTCTATACATATATGGACACGTCCATCCATCCATTCATTTATTCATCCACCCATATATATATAAAAGAGTCTGAGTCTGATAAAAGATCCACATGGATCAGTATTCTACCACACATAAGAAATACATGTTAAATCAAAAAATAAAAAGACAGACATAAACAGATTTATTTACACAGCCATAGCAGGGTGTGTGTCAAATGTCATGGGACAAAATGAATGAAGCTTCTAAGTTTTGTCTCCTAACTGTACACTTGTATGCATGCAGTCCCCTACCCACATACCACTTGACACATCCTCCTAACCTAGTGTGATTGCTCACATGAAGCAGACAGGCATCTCATTTGCACACCAAGTGCAACACCATCCTCTTCTGCCACGCACAGCTTATCACAGCCTCATTTTCATCCATCTGTGTCCTTAAGCAAGGCAGAGTGAGAGTTAAGTCAGTGATTTAGTAATATTATTGTAATACTAAACCTGCTGCGTACATTAGTGAATGTCTATATCCATGTGGGGCTCTGGAATCTGAAATAATAGGGAGAATTTTAGTTTGGGGTATGTAGATATAACATTCTGAAGCGGTATTAAGGTAAAATTCAGTCTGGTTAATTTTATGTTTTTCATGCTGTGGTCTTATGACCCTCAATTTTGTGATTTAATTTACACACACACACACACACACACACACACACACACACACACACACACACACACACACACACACACACACACACTCACATATATATGGGTCTGGTTTAGCATATCAACCGCCCAAAACAGTGAACCTCACGTCATCGGGATGTCTTTACCAAATACCAAAATATTGACTTAGGGTATTGCATGACAGTCCTGTGATTTGAGATTGCAGTACAACATGGTTCAGTAAATTGGTCCTTTTCCTACTATGGTGGGATCTTGGAGTTAGAATATATAAGTAACGGGGTGTATGGGATGTGGGGGCTTGCCCTCCTACAAAACAAGATGTTTTTGTTGTTGATATGTTGACATTTGATAATGTCATCTTGACAATGTGAAGCTTGCCGTTTTGGGTGGTTGACATTCTAAACAGATGTGTGTCTGTGTATGCAGATATATATATTACATATATATAATTATATATAATATATGTGTGTGTGTGTGTGTGTGTGTGTGTGTGTGTGTGTGTGTGTGTGTGTATAAAGAGAGACAGACAGATATATATGTATATGTGTATATATATATATATATATATATATATATATATATATATATATATATATATATATATATATATATAAAATACACACACAAATGCACATATAATTTTTCAAAGAATATTTATAAATGTAAAGGTCAGTAAAAGCACCCGAGGATAGAAAACTGTTGCCTATTGGGATAAATGTATTTTATTATACTTTCACTGAATTTCAGTAAGCAATAACTTACTAACAAAGATTGATTGTAAGAGCCAGGGGAATAGCTATGTTAAGAAAGTAGGCAAGAATACGAAAGAGCATAAGGAAGAAGAGGATGAAAGAGGGGACTGGAAAGGTTAGTGTCATTCCTATACCTCTGATTTTGCTAGGTAGTTCTACTTTCAAACAATTTCAGGAATGCATGCATAAAAACATTTAAAGGATAAGGCTGCCTTTGTCTAAGTTAATGCATTTAGTCATACAAAAAAAATCCTGAAATACATTTTAAAACATATCATTTCTAACACCTTAAGGAAGTGCTGCCCCATACCTATTTTAGTAACAAGAAAGGCAGGCACTGGTTATATTTTAACAAATAGATTAGAGAATGTCACAGTAATCTGCAAAGAGACAAGAATGACAAAAACCTTTATACAGCAATAAAATTTTAAAGTACTGTTACATTACAGTTCTTTCTGTAAACTTTTCCTTAGTGCATGCGGTCTGTTCAGGTTCTTATCTCTACCAAGGGCAGTTTCCCTTTCTGCACCATTAAAGTCAAGATGGGTTCTGAAAGTCTGAAATGATAGCAGGGTTCCTGCCAACATACTTACTCACATATATGTTTCAGGAGAATATCTCCAGCAGACACACAAGAATGTCACAACGCAAAAATGCAGGGCTTTATATAAAAAAATGCATGCATTTTGTAATTTCATCACATCTTTAAAATTATAAAAAAGTATATATATACTGTATGCAAATTAAATGAGATCAGCTCCCACGTATTTCTCCTGGATAAGTTTTCCAGCACACAGAATTCTGAAAAATGTAGTGGTATAACACTTGCTCCATGCAAATGATGCTACAGCTATTTTTATGTTTATGGACTTAAGTCACTTATGCTTTCTTTTCTCCAGCCGTAAGGAATTTAATAGTAACAAACACCTGAAACCCAATTTCAAACTATGTCATGTCTGTAAACATAAGAAACAGCAAAGGCTGTGAGATAGTGAAAGAGATGTGCAAGGCTAAAACTAAGTGAAAAAAAAATAAGCTGCCTGCCCCTTGAGAAAGAGATGGTTAACCAGCACAGGAAGGAGGACTTAAAAATGTTTATTTTATAAAATCCAGTTGAAAACAGAGTGATGGATAAGGCTATTTTGTCTTTTCCTCTTTTTGCCAGACAAATATTAGCCACATTATGGGCCATCATCTTGGCAGCCATCATGATGCTCTATTTAGCCCAACCCTATTGGTGTGAGAGTAACTTAGGCATATGGAGCTCACACAGTACAGAGCCCCAACACCAGCATGCTCACATTCATTCATCCTCCAGAATGTAGCATGTGCATTGCTCTGTGGACAACATCTTCAGCCTTGCAGCTACACACTGTCACTCCAGTCTCTGCTAGATGTTAGAGATGCAGTGGTCCAAGCTGACATCCTCCCAGGATAAGCAACCCAGCATCAGTCACTCTGTCCTATTCTCCCTGGCCAGGTCTGCCAGTTACTATGTCACTAATCAAAATCAGGTCATTTGGATCTCACAGTCAGAGCTTTTACTATGGGAATTTAAATTCTAGAAGGTGATGCACTTTGGTGTAGGTTTGTGCTCTTCTCCAAAACTTCTGTCTACACCATTTTGATAACCAAAAATAATTATTAATACTGACATGAAATCATATAAATGAATTATCAGCCATGATTAAGTGTTTTCTAACAAATCATCAGTTTTGCCTGTCTAGTACATGACTAGTTTTTACAGGAGCCTATAAGTGACTGCTCTGACCATATATTTTTTGTCATGATTTTACGTACTGTACATGTGCTGTTGCATTATATTTGATATGTCTTATGCCTATAGTTTTTCATGTCTCTTTGTCATGGTATTTGCCTTTTACCTTCCAACTCTGGGTCATTCAGTTTGTGGCTTCATTTGCTTCATCAGGTTCCATTTGTGGGTGCAAATCACTGCTGTGTGTTATAAATTTGATTACAAAAATGGCTCCTGTACTGTCTAAGGTCAAACCTGAAAACAAACCCCTTTGATCTCACATGTAGTCCTACGGCAAAGCCAGCACAATGATCTTGCAGTTGAGGGAGAGGATTAAGGCTACAAGGTGTTAATGAGATGCTTCCTGTAGCACAAGTTGTTTAGATTCTCTCAGCCTTAATTTTTCTACTGTCTGACCTTGAGCAAGTTATTTAACCAGACATTGCTTTGGAGCAACTGATAATCTAGCTACTTCCTAGTAACTACCTATAAATCACATGTCCTGATTTTTATAATGTTTATTTCCAAAAGCTCTGCTTCTGACCATTTGGTCTGTACTGCAGAAGCATTATGGGTAAGTTGTTAGATCCACTTAATACGTCTATAGCAGCTACTGCTGGTTATCTAGCAAGGTACCAGAATATTTTTACTCTCTAATAGGTGCACACTACAACTGTGCTAGTTCATACATTTTTGGGGCAAGTGTGCAGTTATGCATAAAGTGAGAGTAAAATTAACCATAAATGTATGTGTGTGTGTGCGTGTGTGTGTGTGTGTGTGTGTGTGTGTGTGTGTGTGTGTGTGTGTGTGTGTGTGTGTGTGTGTTCATGTGTGTGTATGTGTGCATAGCAATTTTTATTTTTCACTTTAATGTTCTCATTGATTGTCTGGGTTATATATCCAATATCTTTAACAGACTTGGTCCTAATGAATCTGAATGCAGAACATCATGTTTTCCTGTTTCTTTGGGTCAACTCCCAGCTTCCCTCCTTTTCATTAATCAATAACTAAGTACTCCAGAGATCACAGCCTCCTGCATGTTTGAAGAAAACAAAGCCATAAACATACATCATCCCTGCAGTTTGACCTCCTGTTCAAACATTACTTAAACAGATTAATTGAAAGACAATGAACAGTGAACCAAAGTGCAAATGGAAAATCTGACTTCACCTGAAAAATACAAAGGAGACTGTTTTTCTACCATTGTAAGACAATATAAATGTTTTTTCTTTTCCAAAATGCATCTCCATCATTCTCTAAATGTTTATCATAAGCCACTTCATAACACTTGTAATAGGGCAATGGTGAAATATCCAGAACAATAACATGAGGGCATGTCAAGATAAAAACACCTCAAAGTTGCCCCATTAGTGCAGAAATGGAATTCAGTGCAAAGCTCAGGTTTCTGAATGGCAGGCCTCAGTGTGAATGGATTAGTATTCTCCAGTGTGGGATGCAAGAAGTAGGAGAAACTAAACACACACACACACACACACACACACACACACACACACACACACACACACACACACACACACACATATACACGTCAACAAGTCCTCTCAGTGAGCTGCAGTCACTGCAGTGTGTTTCATTAGTTATGGAGGAAAAAGCGGATGAGGAGGATGCCTTGTATCACATCTTCACTCAGATGGACAGAAAATAAAGAAAATGTATTCACAGGCTATTTCCTATGCTTGCAAAATTTGTTTTTTTTAAAACACATTTATTGTATTATCACTTGTAACATAGACACATTTACATTTATATAAAAGTAATCAAACTGTATTTACAAGTTAAAATTAACAAACATTAAGATTCACATATATTACTATATATCATATAACCTAAGCAATATTGCATAAATTATTCAATTCCTGCCCTTTTTTTAAACGAGAAACATCTTTATTCATCACTTACGACATAAGCAATTATACATTTATATAAATGAAAACAAACCACATCAACACAATCTTAGTTGCAAGCATTTTACATCACAAACCATACTGACACACTCCCAGTTGCAAACATTATACATCACTTATAATCTACCCAATCATTTTCAGTCAAACATTACATAGCTCATTTAAGTCCTGCTTTTTTAAAATCTTATTCCTCTTCTGTATGTATTATTCCCACAACTCTCATTTTTTCATGCATAGTTTGGTCCTACCTTTTTCTAAAGATCTCAATTCAGTTATTTTATCACTGTTACTATATTCACTTCTTCTTCTTCTTTCGGCTTTTCCCGGTTAGGGGTTGACACAGCAGATCACCTATCCGCTCATGATTGGCAGTGGAGTTTTACGGTGTTGAGTTGCCAGCCTGGTGCCCAACCTTCCACAGAAGGCACACACTCACACCTAGGGCCAATTTAGAGTGTCCAATCAACCTACAGCATGTCTTTAGGATGTGGGAGAAAACCAGAGCACCCGGAGGAAACCCACGCGACCACAAGGAGGACATGCAGACTCCACACAGAAGGCACCCCAGCCGAGGATCGAACCGGAGAACCTCTTGCTGTGAGGTGGCAACACTAACAGCTGCACCACCATGGCCGCCCTTGTTACTATATTCACTACTTCTAATATAGTTGGTTTAGATTTTGATTTCCATTTTCTAGTAATTGTTTTTTTTTTTTTTGGCAGCCACAATCATTAGAGACAGCAAGGTGAAAGGCCTTACCATGTTGTTATTTTTTTCAGACTTTCTGGAAGCACAACAGTCCCTCATCACCCTCAAAAATTTCAGTCTTGAATCAACACAAGGCATTTATAAATGTACTGGAACCAGTAAGGCCACTTTTCCCCAAAAAGATCCCCAGGGAGCATAGGGGACTGCCAATTGTCCACAATTTCATATGACAGCAGTAGAGATAGGTGTTGGGGGACATGAAATTTACTGGTTTCGGTAGCACTGGAGTTCACAGCAATGCAGGAAGGGCCTGCTACTTAAAGAGTAAAACACAGTAAATTCAAACTTAGCTGGCAGAGGCAAAAAGAAGAAAAACATTACAGGCAACTCTTTATAAGGTGAGGAATGTGTAACTGAGTGTCTGCTGTCCTCATCCTAGATATTTTATAGACAGTGCTCCAGAAATGCAGTGTGCCTGATTAATACAGAGCAATGCTAAATGCTGCAACTCAGCAGAAGTTAGATGTTAACACAAGTAAACCCTGATATAGATGTTACTATAAACAACATCTGAAGCAGTAGTACACAGGAAGGATCCATGAGTAAAATAATATATTAAGTGAAGATTCCAGACATCAGGATGATGATGGTTTCTTTCCCTGTCCTGCATTTTGTCTGACGTGCTCTGAGAATGTTCCATTTGTGAAAAACCTGGCAATGGAAGCAGAAGCCAGTAATGAACCCTTTCTGTAGAACACTGACTCATATGTAAGTGGTAGGCTTACTGCCCTGAAGGGCTATTTTAAACCTAGCCAATATCCCAAGGTCAGAATCAAACCCTATCCCTTGTGAGTGGTAGGAGAAGACTTTAACCATTATGCCTATACAGTATTTGATGATGTGACACTGAGTACTGTTTAACTAGAGAGAGATTATGGACATTATGGCATTATATGCATATATATATGGGGCACTGCCCCCACATCAGGGGGTGTGGGGGTGGAGCCCCCCCCCCACATATTTCAAGTATATATCATGTTTGGATAAGAGTAATAGATTACAATTGCAAGTATGCATGTATATAGTGTAACGCATTTAAAATATAGCCCCCCCACACTCCCCATTGTGGGGGGCGGCACCCCCCCACACCCCTCTACTATATATACCAACTCCAGGGTCGCACTACAGTGGGGACAAGACCATATACCATTTTCGGTGAAATGTGTTTCAGTGAATTGTGTTTTTGGTGAATTGAGCTTTCGGTGAAAAGTGCATACTAATTTAACTTTCAGTGAAATGTGCATTTGGTGAAATGTCCTAGATCCATATATATATATATATATATATATATATATATATATATATATATGTGTGTATGTGTGTGTGTGTATATATGTGTATATATGTATGTGTATATATATGTATGTATCATACATATAGATACACACACACACACACACACACACATACACACACACACACATATATATATATATATATTTTTTTTTTAAAGTATCATAAAAATTACCACAATTATTACACAAGCCAGTGCATAAAAGTCCCAAAATCTGACAGCCGTACAATTACAGTAGCATGTCAGTTGTAAAAAAAAAATAAAAGAAGAAATAGATTCCTCACAACAGAATTTGTATCACCACATGCTTCTGGCTTCAATTTTACATATAAAAAACTGTACCTTAAAATTAAAAGTACCTTATATTTAAAAAAAAAAATCAGTTAAGAACATCAGAGCATGGTATTTTTTAATAAAAAGAAGAAAGTGTATACAGTAGTGCAATTGCTGCCTACTGATTGGCTGTCTGTCAAAGAACTGCAGAGTGATGGCAAAACAGTTACTCTTCCATCGTGTTTAAAAATCATTCAGTAACATGTTTAGAACTAATACTGGTTACATTTTGTTTGTTTGTTTGTGCATGTATGTATTTAAATAGAATGTAATAGCATACACATTGGGAAAACGTATTTTCTGTAGGAGCTGCAGGTCTGATGGCATTACAATAACTTGATTTTGACAGTTGCTGTATTTACTGCAAATTGTCTGTCTTCTGAGGTTATGAGAGCTGCAATTACAAGTTTCGTATGTTTGATAATAAGCATTATTACCCCCTTTAAAGGATTAGTTGTGGTTAAGTGGTATGCTGACCTCATTGTACAACCAGTATTAGGAAACAAATTGTTTGCATGTGTAGGTATCATTTATTAGGGATAAATTTACCACGGATAGTATCTACTTACAGATATTCACAAAGTGCAAATTGACAAAGTACCTCTCAACTGTACAGATTTTCTCAGAATGTCCAGATTTATGCCTCATATTTTTTCACCTGTTCCTCATAAAATGTTGGTTTTCTGACAAATCATTGGCATAGCATTGAGAACTGAAGTCAGAAAATAATGACAGGCATTTGCGCTTCAGACTTTATTCCCTTTGGAAAATGCATTATAATGCAAAATCTGTTATTCTATCTATGTTTGCAAGAGAAATATTAAAAACTTGCCCCTATTTTTGGGCCTTTCTCCCTCCATTTGTTTATAGCTTTGCCCAGATTTATTGCGCTAAGAAGTTGAGAGTCATGAGAGTCCAGCATCCATACTATTACAACAATCATTTTGTACTATACCATTAAAATCAAAGTAAACTTTACTGTTATTTAGAACTACACATGTGTAGCCTAAATGGAATTTCATGCATCAGCTCTATTCTTGAGATTACAAAGGAAATTGAAACACGTACAAGTAGAGGAATAAATATAACTAACAAATACAGTTGTACTCCCAATACACACAAAGAAGACCAGAGACATTTACTAACATTTATATACATAAAGAATACCATCCCCTGAATTAAATTACCTACCCAGTTTAAAGTAATACAAAACACACTACAGCTTGAGCAATGCCCAAGTTATTTGTCTAATAGTGCACTTGAGTGGGTTAAATAATACTGACTTATGGATATAATAAATAAATATTATACTTACTTGGAATATATATGTATGTATTGCACAAATAAATAAAAATTGACTTATTATGTATCCAGGCCGCTGGGACTAGTGGCGGAGTTCAGAAGTCTAATCACTGTAGGGTAGAAACTGTTACTGAACCGTGCTCTATCCGTGCTTTTCTGTGCATTTTTGATTTTTTGAGGTTTCAGTGTTCTAGTCTAGTCTGTTTGCAGTTAAAAGCATTCTCTGGAGTCTGCTTGCTACTTGATTTGTTTAAAACTTTCATTTAGTGGCTACAGCTAGTATCTGTAATAGTTTTACAGTTATCCCACCTCCCCTCCCTATTGTTGTGCTGTTCTTATACTTGGTGGCTTTGCAGTTGCCCACCCATACTGTATATTTGATCTGGGACACTCCTCCCAGTCTAGTGTCATTAGTTCATTCAATCTAATAGAGAGAGAGAACATTTGTGAAGGACAACTCACTCAGATTCTTAACCTTGAATTAACTTCTGTTCCAGCTTTCTCCATTTCCACTTTACTGAAAAAAAATAATTCTAATCTTGTTTCCCCCCTTTCCTGTAACAAGTCTAGTCCAGATATAAATTTGTTGTATCCAGGACTGTTTGTAAGCTCCTGAGCCCCCCCCCCCCCGCGCTTAACTAGGGTCAAACTATTCTCGGCGCCATAAAGTCTGCTCTTCAAATTTTCAACTTTTTTTTACAACTAGCCAGCTTTTTAGTTGTAGCACTCAAATCTGTTTCTTTGAGCTTAGCACTTGTTCAGAACTCGTTGTAAGCACTAAATAAGCTGCAAATTACTACAGCACTCAACTTTTCTCACTTGTCTAGAGGAAAACAGTTTTTAGTACTTAATAAATAAGCACCTATCCAGGCATGTCTAAAGGTCAGCTCCTGGTGTTTTCTCCTGTCTACCTGATTAATCTGGGCATATTGGGGCAATGCAGCAATTGCCTCATGTACACAGACAACCCTTTCCTCCTACCACCCAACACTACAACCTGTGAGAGATGCACTTATATAGCCAAACTGGAAGCAAAGCTCTCTTCACCGAAGACTGGACTAGATGATCAAGGGGAGAAGGTAAACACTTGCACCTCACCACACTCATCATATAGTCCCTCAAAGCCTACATCACCAAAACACACACATAGAAGCACAAAACACACACCTACATTCACAGAGGCTCTCAATAAAAATCTGCCCAAACAACCGAGACCTCCAAAGCAGAAATGCAAGCAACCTCCACCCCCCAACACAGCCCAAATGACACATAGCCCGCAAACTCAGTGTGCCACTCAACTACAGCCCATAAGGCATAACGTACCCAACACTCTAGTCATAGGTGACTCTATAGTCAGGCACACTGATGTTCCACTCACCAGGCTGAACAAGGAGAAAGTTACTGTCAGCTGCCTGTCGGGTGCCAGGATCTGCCACATAATGCATGCACTCAGATCACCCCACAACAAGTACAAATATGACTCTGTCATTGTCCATGTTGGTGTGAATGACCTGAGACATACCTCCCTGGACTACATGAAAAGAAACATGGAGGAGCTCTCCGATCTTGTAGCCCAGGCAGGTATGACCTAGCCCTGAGTAGCATCCTGCCATCATCCAGAATGATACCACAGTACAAGGACAAAATGATTTACTTCAACAATTGGCTAAGCTTCTGGTGTCATTTTAATGGAATCCAGTATCTGTCTGCCTGGGATGACATGATCGACAGACCACGATGCTTTGCCAGAGATGGCCTGCACCTGTCGCCCTTTGTATTCCGGATACTGGCAAAGGCTCTTGACACACGTATAGTGCCTTTTTTAGGCAAGGTTCAAATGACAAATTCACCACTGTAAAAGGTACAAGCAAGCAAAATCTGAGGGTAATGCTACTCGATGCTAGAAGTCTAAACCTCAAAATGCACTCACTCGAGGCACTCCTTAAAATGGAGAACATCGGCATCTGTGCAGTGATAGAGACCTGGTTCAAAGCTCCAGAGAGCACCGCTGCAATACCAGGCTATAATTCATACCACACCTTTCGGCCACCTAACCCGGACCAAAACACTAAAGGCAGAGGCGTGTCCATATTCATTAAGGATGTCCACACCTCCAAGCTAGTTGCTCAGCATAATGCATCCGAGATTATCCAAGTGCAACTAACTCTGGGCAAGACCTTAATCCAAACTGTAGCTTGCTACAGACCCCCACTATGCCTCAGAATTCCCACTCCTCTTTTCTTGATACACTGGAAAATATTAGGGTACAACCCAACACCCTAATAATGGGTGATTTCAACTACCCTACCATTAACTGGGAAAACTAATTATGTGCCAACTCTTTTGCTCAACGTTTTTTGGAATTCATAAATTCAAACGCCTTGGATCAACTTATCCACACCCCCACTAGGGGCAGCAATATCCTAGACCTGGTCATTACCAACATGGGTGACTGGTGTTCCACACCAGTGGTCAATTCCTTGTTGGTCAGATCCGACCACAGGCTAATCACCCTAGACATCCACAACCCCCATTAGGGAAACAATCATAAAAAATTTCTCCAAAGCCAACTTCACACTTCTTAAGACAGAAGTGGAAAACTTCAAGACACCCATTCATATGGACAATAGAGGTACGACTGCTGAGTCCTACACAAATACACTTTATAAGCACTTACACGAGTGCATGGATCGTGCTATCCCTAACACAGCCAAGATGCTATCCTCCAAAAAAAAGGAAGACAATCTGGTGGTTTTCTGCCATAAACAAACTCTACAACAGAAGAAAGAAACTGTTGCAAATAAGAGTAAAATCCCATGATTGGAGGAACTCCTTGGTCATCCTCAGGAAGAAGCTGAGATCCCTCATAAAATCCTCCAAAGCTAGTTATGAAAACAAAATTGCCACTGATTCTAAAGACAACCACAAAGCATTCTATAGCTATGTCAAGAATCTCAATGGCAACACTCAGATCTGCTCTGAGTTAAAGCACAATGGCACTAAATATACAGAACCAACTGATATTGCCAACATCCTGGCAGATAGGTTCAGTGCTAACTTTACCCTCCTCTCACCCCCTAAAGGGCCCATCTCTATACTGGAAGAATGCAAAGTTCCTATAATCATGGCTGCACAGGTAAAAACCTCACTCTCCAAAGCCAAGAACACAGCATCCATGGGACCTGACTACATCCCAGGCTGCATTCTACATGAACTACATAATGAACTGGCACCCCACCGAAGTACCATGTTCAATCACAGCCTCACCTCAGGCTTTGTGCCCATTGAATGGCACACTGCGACAGTTATCCCACTCCACAAAGGGAGAGCCATGACAGACCCCAGGAACTACCACCCCATTAGCCTGATAAGCCTGGTCTGCAAGGCCATGGAATGTATCATCATGGAACTCATAAACAAAGACATTGGTAATCTCCAAACTCTGGACCCCACACAGTTCAGGTTTGTAAAAAGCAGATCATGTCTCCTAAACCTGATAGGCTTCCTTAAAGCAGTCACCAAAGCCATATATGAGGGTAAGGTGGTTCACACAGCCTATCTAGATCTCACCAAGGCTTTCGACATCATCCCCCACTCTGGGATTATAGATAAACTCACTAAACTAGGTATAAATCCCTATGTCACAAGATGGGTTGCCAACTGGCTTACTGACAGAACCCACACTGTGAAAGTAGCAGACTCCATATCCAACTTCAGATCAGTGACAAGTGGAGTACCACAGGATTCAGTCCTGGGTCCTCTCCTGTTTGGTATCTACTTCTCTGAAGTACAGGCTAACACAGAAGGTCTTTGGTTAACTAAGTTCACAGATGAATGCAAACTAGGAGCCATAATCAAAACTCCTAACGATGTGGACATTCTACAAAAGGGCCTCACACAGACAGATTCCTGGTGTCAAAGCCATGGCCTCAAGCTCAATGCCAAAAAGTTCATTGTCATCCCCTTTGGTAAAAACTCTGTACCCATGAACTACCACATAGGCAGTAGTCTACTTAACACTGAAAGTGTGATAAGTGACCTTGGGACACAGGTGGACAGTAGTCTCTCCTTTGATAATCACATAGCCACAGTGGCCAGGAAATTCTTCTACGTGGCACACCTCATCACAAAAGGTTTCTCATCCAGGAAAAAAGAGGTCATTGTTCCCCTCTACTCATCACTTATTAGACTCTAATTATAGAGTACAACGCCCCTTTTGGTATGTGCCTCACAAGACATCTACAACAACTGGAGAGGCCGCAGAAATACCTCACAAAGAGGATTACTGACCTCAAACAGATGCCCTACACAGACCGTCTCAAAAAACTCCAGCTTTACTCAGTCGCATATCGCCTACTCAGAGGTGATCTCTGCCTAACATACAAAGCTATGTCAAACCCAGATCTGTTGGACATGCTCCACTTAAAGAAATCCCAATCCCTCCAAGCTACACGCTCTAGGGACCTAAATCTCGTTACCACAATAAACAGAACATGCTGGAGGGATAGATTCCTGACTCAGAGACTTCCCATACTCTGGAACAAACTACCTATCTATGTCAAACAGAGCTCCTCATTAGCACTCTTCAAGAAAAATCTTGATGATTGGATGGGAAATAGGAAATTCACCCCTGGGATCACTTCTGTGGCTCTGCTTGACAGGGGCTCAAGAAAATAATTTTCTTGGGTGGCAAAAGCCAGGGTACCTTTTTGGCTAGGCTAGGGCCAATAGCCTAGTACCTACCTATGAACCTACCTATGAACCTATGAATCGTGTAACTGTTGTAACTGTTATTGAATCTAGTACTGTGGTATACAGTAGAAATTTGCACAGAAAGTTATGCAGGT
Source organism: Protopterus annectens (assembly GCF_019279795.1). Taxonomy (NCBI): domain Eukaryota; kingdom Metazoa; phylum Chordata; order Ceratodontiformes; family Protopteridae; genus Protopterus; species Protopterus annectens. Next base: position 175,640,215 of record NC_056750.1, on the reverse strand, counting down.
ATGTGTAGGTCATTTAACCAAGATTAATAAGCAGGATAACTTGTAACAAAACATCTGGTCAGCTGCTATGGTAACTGCTGACAAGTTCTGGGATCCTAAAAGTAAAATAATCAACAGCAAAACTAAAATAAATTTATGCTGTTTAAAATGTAGATTATCTGAATGAAACATTGGGGTGCGTTCCACACAAGTTAACGTTCAACAAAATAAATAAATGCTTTAATATGCAGCCCTGTACAATAATAAGAGGCCACAATATGATGTAATTTGTTAAGGAATTCAGCCACTTCTGGTGTGCATCTGCTCTCTCAAGTTTAATAAATCACAACATACCTGCAGACTGTTGTCCTGTTCTTATAAGAACAGATGTAGACATATAATAATGCTTTGCAAGCCACAAAGAAATGCCCCTCCTAGCCATGTTAGTCTGACCTAAAGCAATCTGATGCTACCTTGCTGCTGTTAAGATGAAGCCCCATGTTCCTGCCAGACCTTGTGTTGTACTGCAAAGAATAAATATCCTGCCAACAAAACTGAGAACATACTTGCATTTTTCTATTATTCACTCTCTATTTCTCAAATAAAGGAACCCATAGAGGCAAAGTACAGTGTTTAAAAGGAAAAGTAAATAGCAGTATGTTGATAAAATGAAGATAAGATGCATTCAACATTTTTATTTTGCTCTGCACAGCAGATGATTCCATGATTAATGATGTGCCATTAAAAGGATGTGCTACAATGTTTTATTTGTGGACATGGCACAAAAGTCTTTTACTCTGCTGCATTAGTTACAACTCCTGTCTCATCCTACACAGGAAAGTAATCACCTCCATTTAGAGTCATAGTAAACACACCATGCTAGGCTGTCAGCACAGATGCGATAGTTGTAATACCTCATTTTTAAAGTACTCTGGGAGTGTAATTATCCTACAAAAGCATGTACCAGGTCATAACTGAGTGCTTTACTAAGCAGACAAGAACATGGTGGTGTTATAATGACACGGCTGTTAGTACAATTTGTAGTACTAACTATATTTATTTAGTATGAGCATTACATTTTCCAGATATTTTTTCTGCAGCTTAACTACTGTTCACCACTTTATCACAGATAAAACACTGCCCTGTGTAGCTTGGTTTTGGTATATGTGACATTTAGCTTTATCATTGCATATGTATGATAATATTACATGCCATACTAAATAAAAGTTTTTCGTCCTCCCTCCCTACCTCTGCAAGACCCTACCTGTGTCTCCCGTACTTGCACCCAATCAGCTAAGTTTGTCCCAGGGGGGCAGGAATGGAGCATCCACTGGCTAGGCAAGAGACCTAAGGCCTATTTGCTCCTACACAGGAGGCCCAATTGACCCACCTGTTCCCCCATCAACTACAGCCAGGTTTTAGCACGTGTGACAGTTTTGAACCCTGTGGGGAAGCCTGCCCTTCTCTCCCATAGGCTGCTCACAGACTTGCTATAGTTCCTTGGTCAAGGAAAGTAGGTGTGAGTGCTCCCACACAAATTTCCTATTTCCCTGACTCAGAAGAGTGCTCCTTGTCTGACACAGCAGAGCCAACAGACAGTACAATGATTCATCACTAGTTGTTGTCAGTGGCACAAGCCTAGAGGTCTCCCCCAACCCCACTTATGATGACTGAGTAGGTGGTGGCAGGTCAGGCACATTCTCTTCCCTCTGATACCTTATATACCCCTGCTGATAATGAAAAACTATTCACCTGGGCTGTGGTCAGAGCTTCATCACTCTACAGTATAGGACTGGGTGCTTCTCACAATAAAATTCAAGGATTTCAACTCCTTCACTAATAAACCTTGCAGGATTTTGAGCCGCAGTATGCACTGAAAGTGTGTGTCACATTTACCAGAAATAACACTTTTACTCATTTGTTGTCTGATACCAGCACTATCTTTGTCATGGGCACAGAAGGCAGCTTACCCAGTAAGTAACAGACATAAATCATCATCATCTTCATCATCAAACCCTTCTTCCCATTTTTACATAGGGTCAGGGTAGCATGCTAACTGTTTCAGCCTCTGTTAAATTAATGTCACTTGTCTACCTTCTTTGACAGTCATACCCACCTGTCTCAGGTCTTATCTCATGCAATCCATCTCTTGGCTGGGTGTCCTCATATCCTTTTCTCTTTTTCTTGTCTCTCCCAAATCTGCTTTACCAATTCATCTTCTGATTTCCTGCATGTCTTCAAACCACATGGTAATTTGTACTCCTTGACCTTATCTGAGGGGGACCTGTCCTTAGTATATAGACCCTTGTTAGTCCATGTCAAAGTAAACTTTGTCATTCAGAAATCACACAACTGCAAAAACTGAACAGAATTTTGTATCTCCAGACTCAACGTGCAGACAATATATAGACTATTTTCACAGACATTTGCACATGTAACACCTGGCTATTACATCACAGACATGCAGGTAGACAGACTAACATTGCACATAATTAGAAACACATTTTAACACTTTTTGAACTGAACACTTACTTGCATGAGACTTTAGTATTGCACAGGTACTTGGTTAAGACATTGCATTGATCCTTGCACAGAAAGAGACATTTAGTATTGTACTGTGAACATTAGAGTATTGTACTATGGACCTTAGAGTATTGCACTATGGTTAATTTATGAATATGCATTTATTGCACTGAAAGACAAGATATTTTACTGCATTGTTACTGCCCTAGATGGCCTATAAGTTACAGTCATGGTGAATATTGCACTAAGTATTAGGTTAGACGTAACCAGGTTCTTGCACAAATTGAGACAGTTTCTACTGACCCAGTTGGACATCATGGAGTGTAGTGGTTACTAGAGTTCAGCAGCCTGGTGACATTAGGGAAGAAGCTGTTCCTGAATCTCGTAGTTCTGCAACGTATGCTTCGGAAGCGCTTGCTGGATGATAGATGCAGGAACAGTCTGTAAGCAGGGTGAGTGCAGTCTTTAATTATTCCTCTGGCCCTGCTGAGACATCTGGATAAGTACAAATTGTGGATAGGTGGTAAGATGGTCTTAATGATCCTCTCAGCTTTCCCACATGCTCATATCTTTTCTCTCCTTCTCACTGTTGCGACCATGCACTGAAATCTCTAATCCTTATCTTCCTTGGTTGTTATACCAGAAGGCAAGCATAGTATCTGTGAAAACGTCACTGTGCACACAACTTCCTGACATACCTGGATTACTACTTGTGTCCTTTTGTCTGCTTTCTCTATTAGCCATGCTATCATATAACTGGCTTGTATGCAGGTCATGGCATAAGGTCTACTCACAATTCTTCCTACCCCTTCCACTGCTCTGTCTATGGTCAGTACTCAGTTCACCCTTGTGGTGCCTAGCTCTATCTTATTTCCAGGGTTCTGGTTCTGTTGATGGTAGAGTCACTCAGTAACAGCACTTTAGTCCGCAGCCATGCTGCTTAGACTCCAGTCTTGTTATCCCCTTCCCTACCAGCCAGTGTTGGATCACCTACTTTCATTCACTCCTCTATTCAGGTTTGCTTCTTCCTGGTTAGATATCAGACCACCCCTTTCCTTACCTTTCCTCAAGCTTCATTCCAGTGACATCTACCAGTCTCTGCCTTATCATTCTTTGGTCTTCTTTCTATTCCTTGGGGGAATCCTGTGTTTCTGAACCATCCTGTGGGAGATCAAGTGCTTCATTACTTACAGAATTCCCCGTTCCCACTGTACTCATATCCTCTTCCAAACTCTCTGTGATAATTCCTCCTAAAATCTTCTTATGTTTGCTTTCTCCAAGCTACATCTCCCTTTCCTTTGGAATCCCTGTCTTTCTTCATGAATCCTGTTGCTGACTTTGTTCCTGTAATCTCTTTAGCTTTTCCATACTTTTATCTTAGAAGTCCTTGTTCACTCTTAATCTCATGGTTTTTTTACAGATGTTATTTGTTGACTTACTCCAGCCCTTACTATTTCAGCCCATGCCCCAGCCATCTTGGTCCTACTGCCCCCATTTCTGGAGCCCTGTCCTTATGCTCTCATCTCCCACAGCCATCTCCTTAGATCATGCACTCCCCTTCCAGCTTCTCTGTCCTTACATATACTGCACAGCCCAGGCCTCCTCCAAAAGTGTCCGGTCCACACTGCCACACCACGCCACACCTAGAACACATCATTTATCTGTACCTTCAACCTTCTCCTCAGCTCTTAAAACAGAGTTATGTATTTCTAACTGTAAAACAGAATTTTCCTAGTTCCTGGTACAAAACTGGTGCTTAACTTATCTGTTAGGATGTAATGTGGCCTTTTTATTTTTGCCTTCCTTCTTACTTTCTATGGATCATTATGTGTAATGTTCTTTTTGAGCCACTGTAGCTAGATTGCATGTGCATATAAGTACTGACCACAGGCAAGAGCAGTGCCATTTTGTACAGTCAGCCAGAGTGAATGCAGGCAAGAATAGAGATGCACGTGCAAGTGTGTTTGAAGTAATGTGTGAATCAGTTAACTTGAATACATGTTCCACTTAAAGTTCCTGACAATGTTTATGTGCAATAAATGTCTTGAACCCATACACCACTTCATCATCTCTTTTGATTGCATGAGACAAGCAACATGGTGTCAGAAGGAATCCAAAGTTGAAGCAACAAACAAGGAATGAGGCATAAACTCGCAAACAGGTTTGCGGTTATTCAAAGGTACTTAAACTCATTTAAATGATTTTTCAGACTCCACTTATTGGGCGAAGCATTCAAAATGTTCAAAATAATTACAGAGCTAAACAAAATGTTTGAAATTGCGACATACTGATAAAAGCATTTGAAATAAAAATGAAAGTGTTTGAAATAACTTCTGAAATGTTTAAGATGTATGAATGGGCTAAAATAACTGCATTTTTTCATAATGTACTAATTTTTTGTATTAATTAAAGCTATTTGAAGTGTCTGAAGTTTCTGGAATGTTTGCAGCGTTAAAGTGAAGCATTTTCAGAGATTGTTGTGCATCTGTGCATGCTTAAAAGTACCTGGTCTATGCTTATGTTTAAACATATTTTGTTGTAATGGCAGAGGAATTTCGCAGACTTGACCCACTGGCCTTTGATAATAATATTGCTGAGAACTGGAGAATGTTTTTAACAACAATATATTTTCATACAAGCTGCTTTTTCTGATGAAGACACACACACAAAGGCATTCATACTTTTTAATTTAGCAGACTCAGAAGCCACTAAGAGGGAATGCTCATTTGTGTATGCACCTGCTGTGTATGCAGGGGTGGGGGAAAACTGCCATATTGTACTACAGGCTGAACTGCAGGATGACCCTGAGTCCTTAAAACATAAATTTAGAGACATGTGTAACCCTCAAACAAATATTACAATAGAAAGACACACATTTTACACAAGAAATTAAAAGCCAGGTGAAACTATAGCAGCATACATTACTGACTTGAGAAATAAAGCAAAAATGTGCAGATATGGTGATTTGCGAGATGTGTTGAGAAACGACAGACGTGTGTGGTGTTAATGATGCAGTGAGAAAGATTATGCTTTGAGGTAGTGATTTAACATTAAGCAAAGCCATAGAGATTTGTCAAATATATGAGCTAACAGAAAAGCACACAAATATGCTTACGAATGAGAAAAGTATGCATGCAGTGTCTACCAGTGCAAATGCTGATAGTGTGAGACAAAAAGCTAAGATGAATAAGAGATATAAGCAGATGAATGTGGCAGTGCCCAATTTTAACTATAAATTGAATGGGGCAGCTACAAGTAATCTTATTGCTAAATGTCATAATTATGGAGACAACCATGAGCCTAAATGAGAAAAGTGCTTAGCTTTTAGTCAGCAATGTCACAAATTTAAAAAGTGGAATAATTTCAAGAGGCCTTGTAGGTCTAAAGTGGCACATACGTTTAATAAAAGAGAGCATCCAAAGAAGCAAGTAGATCAGTTAGAAAGCCGCGAGCCAACTTTTTAGGTTTATGGTGTATCTGTGATTGATGAATTGATTAATATAGTGAACTATCAGCTAACTGGTAATCTGACAGCAAATGATAAAATGTTTTGTACTGTTCAGATTAATGGAAAACCTGTAGAGCTTAAAGTAAATATTGCATCCAAGTGCAATGTTATATCAGCACAAATGTCTGCCAAGGTGAAAGCTGTTGAGAAACTTGATTCAGCAAAGTGTGCAAAACTAGTTGCTTATGGTGTTGAAGTGATTCAAATTGATGGAGCAGTAGATCTCACATGCCATTCTGCTGGAAACAGCTATGATGTGCAGTTTTACATAGTCAAAACACACATGCAGTCATTGTTAGGCCCAAAAGATAGTTTGAGAATGGGACTGGTTTTATTTAATAAGGAAGTCCACCATATAAGTCTGAACAACCACAAAAGTTTTATACAGAATATTTTTTGTGAATATGCTGATATTTTCAAAGACAAGCTTGGCAAGCTACCAGTCACACATTCCATGATGTTAAATCATGAAGTAAGCCCAGGTGTCTGACCAGCAAGGAAGATTCCAGTAGCAATGCAGAGCAAAGTAAAAACAGCACTAGACAAAATGGCAAATTCAGGTGTGATAAGTCCAGTAAAAGAACTGACTGAATGTGTATCCTCCATGGTTGTAGCACATAAGAAAAGCTCAGATGATATTCAAATTTGTATTGATTCGAGAGATTTAAACAAAGCACTTAAATGTCCTCCTCATATGATGCACACAGTAGAAGAAGTAGCAGCTCTCATGCCAAATGCCACTATTTTTTCAGTCTTAGATGTACAAAGTTTGTTTTGGCAGATTTCACTGGATCACAAATCGTCATTGTTAACTACTTTCAGTACACCACTTGGAAGGTATAGATTTTTGAGATTGCCATTTGGAATAAATTCTGCTAGTGGAGTCTTTCAGTGTGCTGTGGAGCAATTTTTTTTCAAGTTATCCATGTGCTGTCATAGTACACAACATTATTGCAGGGGTGAAGACAAACATGATAGAAATATCAAGAAAGTTCTAGACTGTACACGTGAAGTCAATCTTAAACGGAATCCTCAGAAATGTAAACTCAAGCTCAGAGAATTTACTTATGTGGGTCATTTGTTTACTAGTCCTGGCTTACAACCAGATCCATTTAAGCAAGCTGCAATTCTTGCGATGCCAGTTTCAGACAATGTCACATTTTTGCAACGTTTTCTTGGTATAGTCAACTATTTAGGAAAGTTCACCCCAGACTTCAGTGAACTTTTAGCACCATTACATGAGTTGACACACAAAAATGTAAATTGGTCCTGATTAGAACAACATCAGAGAGCATTTGAAGTTCTGAAACAGAAAATTGCCAGTCCACCCACTTTGAGATATTATGATGTTTGCAAGCCTGTAACTCTTTCATGCAATGCTTCAAAGTATGGCCTTGGTGCAGTATGTATTCATGAAGGAATACCAGTAGTCTGTGCATCCAGAACTTTAACCCAAACTGAGATGCAGTACGCACAAATTGAAAAAGAGCTTTTGGCAGTAGTGTTCACATGTTCAAAGTTTCATGATTACATTTATGGCAAACCTGCTCAAACAGAGACTGATCACCAACCTCTAGTGACAATTCTGAAAAAGTCAATACATTCAGCCCCAGCATGCCTGCAAAGCATGATGTCAACCGTATGAAAGTACAATTTCAATATTTTCTACATAAAGACAAATATTTATACCTTGCAGATGCTTTGTCAAGAGCACCCAGACAAACAAAAGAATAGCATGACAATGGGAACCTAGATTTAGAAGTCATGGAAGTCAGAATATTTTACTCATCAAGTCTTGATCAACTTAGACATCACACAGCTTTAGATCCTGTTCTTCAGAAGCTGAGTCATGTTATTAATCAAGGATGGCCAATGTGACAAACCAGTCTACCACATGATGTTCAGAAATATTTTCCTTACTGAGACGAGCTCATGATGAAATATGGTATCATCATGAAAGGTGCTAAAGTAGTTATTCCTTCAATGTTACAACAGGAATATATCAAGATTTTACATTGTGGACACCCAGATACCACTTCTACCAAAGGAAGGGCAAGATGCATAGTATTTTGGCCTTCTATGTCAAAAGGTATTGAGAAAGAAATTCTAGCATGTTCTATTTGCAACAGTACTACATTGCACCAACAAAAAGAATCACTTCAGCTAAACCAGATTCCTAAATATTGTGGTTGATGGTTCCTACCGATATTTTTGAATGGAACAGTCAACCTTATTTAGTGTTAGTAGACTCTTACTCAGATTGGTTTGAAATTGGCCTTCTTCCTAATCTAATGTCCAGCACTGTCATTACAAAATTGAAGAGACATTTTTTTCTGTGCATGGTAGTCCACACAAAGTTGTATCTGACAATGGTACACAGTTTACTAGTCTGCAGTTCAAGAAATTTGCTGAGACTTGGGACTTTATCCATGTAACTAGAAGTCCTGAGTACCCTAAGTCAAATGGATTAGCTGAACATGCAGTTCAACGTGGGAAATGTTTATTAGAGAAATCTAAGAAAGATGGTACCAACATTTTCCTTAACCTTCTCAATCTCAGAAACATTCCCCGAGATAACTTACTTGGTTCACCTGCTCAGAAATTAATGTCTAGACAAACAAGAAGAACCTTACTAATCAGTAAACAACTCCTGATTCCATATACAAAGAACAACAAAGTATCAAAAACCAACTTTTGAAGAAACGTCAGTCACAAAAGTTGCACTACGATAAATCTAGCAGACCTGTTAGGCCACTAAGGCAAGGAGAAATCATAAGGATGCTGTGATGCCCCATCATTGGACCAGTAATAAAGGAGCCTCAATCCTCACCACTGGCATCAGTCGGGGACGTACACTGGGAGGATGACAGGTACACATGTACCATTACCAGATGCAGCTCTCTGCATCAAGTGTAATTTCCCTTAAGAGCACACAGAGGCCACAATCAGTCTGGGGCTGGTTTCTCCCTCCTTTCTCCAGATCCCCAATAAGACTCCCAACTGGCACAGCTATAGAGTTGAGATCTCAGCTGAGTGACCAAACCAAGACCTCCAGCACTCTCTCTGTCCAACCAGTACTTTGTGTCCCTGCCCAAGTAGCTGACACACACTCTTTGAGGTTTGATTTATACACACACACACACACACACACACACACACACACACACACACACACACACACACCTGGGAAAGGCTGGCCCAGACTATAAAATAGTTATCACTGCCACCAATTACTCCTTATCAGCTACTTTAACACCCTTAGCAAAGGGTGTCCAATCTTATTATGTAATGTTACTGTCAATACAAATGGTAGTTTGACCAAAAGCAAGGATATTAGGAGTGGCCCACAGTGCCACCAAATAAATATGCAAGTACTCTCAGAACTTAAATAGCTGTACAAAGATCAGTCACAATGAAAGGTTTAAATATTTAATAACAAATAATAAAAGGACAAGAAAATACTCAGTATATAATTATAATGACATCAGAGTTCAAAATCGCCGGAAATATTTAAAACATTGCAGGACAGTCTCAAATAAATAACAAAAAGATATCTAAACTAAGTGTTACTATATTCCTGAATATATCTAAGAGAATTATACTGTTCCCTAGACTTACTTACTCAGAGCAAGGCAGAGGTGTGGTGAACGGATCTTGTCAGTTCCAAGACAGACACTTTCCAAATTAATACCTCAAATATTACTGCTGGGATAACTTGCAGGATGACATCACTGCTTGTCATATGACTCCTAGTTCCCAAGCCCAAAATAACCATTGATGGTAGATGGTAGCATTTAGCATCTAACTGTGAAAATACATAGACCTCAGATCTTATGCAGATGGTGGAAGTCATAAAACAGTTGCATCCCTTCACATTTCTAAACTAGTAATTATTTCACTTTAAAGACAATAGAGAAAGCTCCCTAATATAGACATTCCTCAGGATTCAATAAACCTTGTATAGGAATAGTGTTATTCCTACACAGAGTGAATGGTGTCTGTGTCCGCATCCCCCACTCAGCAGCGTGCCTTACATATTAATGAAAGCGCACTACTGAGACGGATCTGTGGACATGGATACTGAATGAGTGCAGGAGTGTGTTGCAGTATTGCTCACAGATCTGTAACACACCCCCTGCACTCTCAAAGTGCCATACAGCACTTTTTAAAATGCTTTCAGTGTCCGCGGGCACTTAAAGCAGGATTGTGAATGGGAAGCAATGCATGGGGGTGTGTGACAGGAACTGAAACACACCCCCTGTATTGTCAAAGAGCCGTACGGCACTTTACAATGCTGTCAGTGTCTGCAGACACTGAAAGCTGGAGTGTGAATGGGAAGCAATGTGGGGGGGGTGACAGGAACTGTAACACACCCCCTGCACTGTCAAAGTGCCATACGGCACTTTACAATGCTGTCAGTGTCCGTGGACACTGGAAGCTGGAGTGTGAATGGGAAGCAATGCAGGGGGTGTGTGACAGGAACTGTAACACACCCCCCCCCTGCATTGTCAAAGTGCCGTATGGCATTTTACAAGACAATTGTGCCCTCAGATACACAGCCATACCTGTCAATCTCTTAGTGCCAAAAATCTGAACATAGGCCAACAAAACGGGGGGACAAAGGTCCAAATATAGGGACATATTTAAGTGCAGGTCTTATAAACTTAGAAAGTTGATAGAGTAAAAGAGTTTGTTTTAATATACATTTTCTGAAGGATTAGAATTCTGAAACTCAAATGTATGCTATTATTTAGTGACCTCAGTCCTGAGATTATCCCAATGATTTGCAGAAAACCACGAATTTATGAGGAACAAAACAAAAATATGAGCCAAACATTTGGACAGTCTGTGAAAATCTGGACAGTTGAGAGGTATGCACACACCTCAACCTCTTCCACCAAGGAATCTAGATAAAGCCATGAAATAAACGTGGGACAAAGGTCCCAAAATAGGGCAAATTTAAAACATATTGCCCATACAGACTTAGAAAGTTGATAAAATGACAGGTAGTGCATTACCAACTATGAATCAGCATTAGTATTAATATAAGTAATTAAAGTGGTTGTATTAAATTATTTTTTTTCTGTATAACCACATCGCCAAAACAGTCGTGAAATCCTTCTATGTGGCACACCTCATCACTAAGGGCTTTTCATCCAGAAAAAAGGAGGTCATTGTCCCACTGTACTCATCCCTCATTAGACCCATTACAGAGTATAATGCCCCATTTGGGATGTACCTCACAAGACATCTGCAACAGCTGGAAAGGCCTCAGAAATACCTCACTAAAAGAATCACAGTTCTAAAGCAGATGACATATGCTGACCGTCTAAGAAAACTCCAGCTATACTCTGTGGCATATCATCTACTCAGAGGCAATCTCTGATTAACATACAAGGCCATGTCAAACCCTGAGCTGTTGGACATGCTCCACTTAAGAAATCCCAATCCCTCAGAGCCACACGCTCCAGGGATCTAAACCTTATCATCACATTAAACAAAACATGCTGGAGGGATAGGATCCTGACCCAGAGACTCCCCATACTCTGGAATAGACTGCCCATACATGTCAAGCAGAGCACCTCATTGGCCCTCTTCAAATGGAGCCTTGATGATTGGATGGGAGATAGGAAATTCACCCTGGGGATCATGTCAGTCACCCTGCTAGACAGGGGCCCAGAGAAGCAAATATTGTGGGAAAAAAATTCCAGGGAATTGTTATGGCTAGGTTGCATAGGCCTTAGGGCCGATAGCCTAGTACCAACCTATGAACCTATGAACCTATGAACTTATAAGTAAAGTTTAAGCATAGCTGAGTGGGTTTGCACATTGCAGTGCTTTGCTCAGCATTGCTTAAACATCTTATAGGAGCTAAATACAAATGTATATCTAAAATCTTCAATGGTGAGATAGCATAGTGGTTACAGTTCCAGCTTTGTATGCAGCAGTTCATGGTTTAAGTCCCAAAACAGGGCCTTCATCTTTACATGGGAAAGCATTGTTAATTTTTTATTTTAATGATGTAGTAATTGATATCTGTTAACCAGGGTAGTGTAGCTGGTCCAAAATTGAAGTGTCAGTGGATATAACATGTGAAATCACCCATGTAAACACAAGTGTCCCATACAGTATAGGCACACCCCAAGGTAATGTAATGAAAGTATATAGGGGGACGTCATGTAAAGTAAATTATATACACTTAATAATATGTCAGTAATGATTAATTAATTTGCAATTCTGAAATATTTTTAAAATGAAAACTGAGCAATGCTTAGCTGTGCTCAGCTCTGCTTAGACAATATGAGCATTGCTTAGAAGTCTCATTCTAAGCAGTATTCAGCCCAGCTGAGCAGATTTGCACCCTGCTAAGCACTGCTCAGCACTTGTCCCTTTAAGCATTGCTCAACTCAGCTTAATGGATTTATGCACCACTGAGCTATGCTCAGCATTTTCAAAAATGGCCAAATGATGGCAAAGGGTTGAAATATGGCCTTATTTAAACCACACAGGTGGGAATACAGCCAGAACCTGTTGTAGTTTGATCTCTGCAGGAACTATGTCTGGTGTTGGAGAGAGAGCAAGCTTTCAGGTGCAGCGCTGGGGCATCTTGGAATCCAGGGTCATGGCTGGGCTCCTTGTTAAAGACCATGACCACAGACTGCTGCAGGGGCAGTGCCAGGGCTCACAGTGCAAAGCGAAAGCATGGGACCCTCTTGCATGTGATCTCACCAGTGCTACTGGAATCCCCCGATCTGGTGAGCAGGTATAGCATCATTATGCCAACCTAAAGCATAGGAAGGTGGCGCTCTTGGTCCAGTGGATCCAAGACGCTGGAGTTGGGGATTCCCATGTAGTGAATAAGTATCTCACCCATATCAGTACCAAAATCCATCCCGAGTATGTGACAGTCATGTATGCTTAATGTTTTTCCCCTTCAGCTGCAGAAGAGAGAGTTAGCAATATTGAGGCTCATGCTGACAGATTGGCGAGATTGTAATAAGAGTCTGGTGAGTACAGATTTATCTTGTAGTATACAGTGTAATAAATAAGAAGGAGTACATTGTTTACTGCCAGTAGGTATAGTGTATTCTGAGTGTACTGAATAAATAAAAAGTTTGTCAGACCAATATTGATCTACAGGATATGCAGTAGCATTGAATGTAGAATATCAACTGTAAGAAAGCAATGTGTCATGCTACTCAAATAAAGATTTATACCACAAACTGTTGTGTTTGATATGGTTTGTTGTTGAAGAAATAGAATGTGTAAAACAAGATATAAATGAAATATGAAATATGCCCTGCACTAACATCTGAACCTTGATTAGTAATGTGTAATGGATTACAGTGTGTCCCCTGCAGCATTGCCTTGTGTTAACCTTTGCATTTCACATCGATGCAGTCCTGAATGTGGGTATACTGATGCAGGCAAGTATGATAGTGTAATAGGTGGGGACTGCAAATATATGATGTCCAAATGTATACGGGTTGGGTATGCAACCCAGCATCCTGCTATACTCTGTACAGATCACACATATTCACATCTGCTGGGGGTTAAATGTGTACATCTGCTTTCAAAGGATTAATACACAGTACAATAACTATCTATCAGGCATGTATGTTCAACTGTCATTATAGTTTTTGGTGACACTCCACTTAGATTACAAGGTCAGACTTCTAAATACGTGAGTATTAGGCAGAAATCAGTCAAGCAAAAGACAGCGGTTCCCCAGTAGCTCAGTATGTTGAGAAATAGACATGTTTTCAATTTTGCACACACAGACCATGGTTTGAATCCAGGAAGTGGAACTAAGATGTGTGAATATTTACAGACAAGTAATCCTGAATATGTGTACAAATAGTCAGGTAGTGTTAACAGATATTTTCTCCACAGGTTTTACAGGTAAAGAAATGATTGTAGTAGCTGTATGATGGGTATACTAATAGACTTTGTGTCCAAATGTTCCAGTGTCCAACCCCATGCCTGCAAAAGATAGCAGGATAGGTGCATACACCATGCACTCGTCCTGATACATGTCTCTCAAGTGTCATGCTGTCATGGCTAGTGATCACTGTTGCTGATAACCCTGGACACAGATATGAATCTAGTTGAAGAATGCCAGTAGCACACTCACACAACATCAGTGCAGGCTACACCTTGTTAGTAATATATGAAACTCTGCCATGTACGAGTCTCCTCCAGTCATGCACCCAGAGTACTCACACTTTGCCCCATGCCATTCCAGCTTGACAGTTATGTATGTGCTTCAGAAGCTATGGGCCACAAGTAGATGTAAAGTGAGGGCAGACCTGTAGAGTATTGAGCAGTACTGCTGTGAAAAATAGAAGCCTTTACAGTTGTTAATGGACTTTTATTCTCTCCCGCCACCCCTTATCTGCATCAATAATTATTATCCATATACCACGGGTATGTTGTTCTCAAAATCTAATGCTGGGATTTGTGCTCTATTATTGTTCATATATTTAATTGTTTACATATTAACATACCTTGTTCAAATACCATTGTTGGTGGCCTGTTGCCAGACATGTAACTAGCATGCTGTTAAAATTCAGACTGTTACTCCATATATGCATGTGTTCTGTTTGCTATGCAATTGTGTGAATTCCACAGTTCTGGGTTAATTGAAACACCCAGTAAATGCTGTTATAACTAATTTTGAAACTTTTTTCATGACTAACCAATACATTTTGTAAAACCTCAACACCATAGCATGTTTGGGAAGGCCGATCCCAGTGGATCCACCTGTCCCACATCATCTGGCCATGGCACTGGGCCCCAGCATGTCTGTGACCCAACCTGGAACTGCCCCCTCCACTGGTCCTGCACCACCCTCAGGTGGAACTGCCTCAGGGGACGGGACCCACTCCCCCCTCCCAGGGGGTGGGCGCAGAGAGGAACTGGTCACCCGCAAGCAGTTCCGGGGTATGGTGTGCAGTGTCATCCGCTCAGAGTTGGATGGACAGCTGAGCCAGATTGAGGGCAGACTGATACACCTCAAAGGGCAGCCTGCTCCTGTTGTCCAGCCCCCAGCACAGCCACTTTCAGGGCCATGAAAGTGCAGTTGTTACCATGGGTGGGGATCTCAGTCCCACTGTATCCATTTGGGGGCTCATGGGCCTCTGATTCCTGCAAATGCAACCTATGCTACCCAACCTACCTCTCCAAACATACCTACAACCCTTCCCCAACATCCCACTCTCACCTTTAAAAAAAAAAAAAAAAGGGCATCTGTCCCACAAAATAATAATTACTGCATACATAGCTCTACATTTCTACATTTCACCCCCATGTACAGTGATGTAAATCAATCTACCCTCAAATTACTCTACAAATGTATGTTGCCAACACCCCTCCCTGTAGGGTGTAGGCTGTAAATTCCAAATTTTCCACATCATTCACAGCTGTTGCTGCAGAAAAAATGTAGAGCTATGGTCCTTTTCTACACCCGTTCTGCATATCCCTAGCTGCTTTTCCTAAAGTTTTATCCCCTGCTTGCTCCCATTTCACCACTTTCCTATCACCCCTTTTTTCTTTTCTGTTTTTGAAACTAGAACGGGTTTAATTGGGAATAGGCAGTGCTAAGCAAAGCCAAGCAGGACTAAGCACCTTTTGGCATCGCTTGGCATCATGCAAACCCACTTAAATCTGCTTTAATCACTCTCTCTCATTCAGCCACTGTTCTGCCTAGCAACAAAATAATCAGCCCTGTCAAGTCTCGGAACCAGAACGCTGTGCACTGCAGTGAAAGCAACTACCACTACACCACATGAGCTAACTTAAGCTATAAACCTACAATTAACAGGCCATCTAACTCTCTCCTAGCCTGTCATCTCAATATTAGAAGCATAAATAACAAGGCACATGAACCGCACGCACTCCTCGCTGTTCACTCCCCTGAGATTCTCTGTATATCTGAGACCTGGTTAAAACCTAACATTACAGACAATGAAGTGTTACCACCTGGGTACAACATACACAGGTTGGATCGTGTTTCCAGGAAGGGGGTGGGGTAGCTATACTCTATAAATCTGAGTTGAATGTGACCATAGATGTAATGCAACCACCTCAGATTAATAACTCAGAGATTCTTGCCACCAAATTGCAACTTAATAAAAGTAAATGCATTAATATCATCTGCATGTACATTCCCCCAGGTAACAATATAGCTACACTTGAAGACATACTGCACTGGATATCATGTCACTACCCCCAAGAAACCCTACTACTTGGAGACTTTAACATAGACTGGGGCACCTGTTCATCAGAATCCCCAACCACCCATATTAACCTGCATGCATTTACACAAATCATATCCAACCCTATCAGGATAAGCAAACCCAACCAAAAAGAAAGCATACTTCACTGGGTACTCATTAATAATCACCCCCAACTGTACACCTCTGGTACCCTCCCCGATAACCTAAGCAATCACCTTCTCACATATATAATTAAGCACAAAGCCATTAACTCCCAACAACCCTTACTTAGAAATGTTAGAAACAAAAAAAAAAGTTGACCCAGCCAAATTCCAACAGGAACTAAAATCATGCAACTGGTCTATTCTAAAACACCTCCCCTTAGAGGAAGCAGTTGTATACTTTAACAATAAATTCCTTGAGATTCTTGACTAGCATTCAACTGTTCGCTCAAAAAGAACAAAGGAAAAACTGTGCCTTGACTTTCGAAAGAGTTTAGACTCAAAATTACCCTTAGAAACAAAGCATAGGCTTTATGGCGTTCCACTAAAGACCCCCAAGATCACATTAAATGCAGGCAATGTAGGAATGAAACTAAAAAATCCATTTTACAAGATGAAAAACAATACTACTGTAATTTAGACAGTAAATCAAAATAACCCTCAGACGTTTGGGCAGGTTTGAATAATCTACTACATCCTGGGCAAACATCTACCTCTATCCCAGCTGCCACTATTGATAAACCCCCAGAGGATGTTTCAGACAGTTTTAACCGATTCTTTACCGAGACGATTCAAGCCCTAGCTAGCCAACTACCTCCTAGCTCCCCTGGCCCTGAAAGTAGCACCCCTAGAAACTTACCCTCGTTTAGCTTCCAACCAGTCACCATGTCACTTATCCGTACCTTGATCAGAAAACTAAAACTTACCACACTCTCTGCTGACCAACTTCCTGCCGAATACCTACAAAAATCATCTGATGCTATTGCTTACCCTGTATCAAAACTAATCAACTGAACCATAGCAGAAGCTAAAATTCCCACCATCTGGAAAATATCCTATGTAATCCCACTTCACAAAGGAGGCAGCTCTACTGAATTCTCCAACTATAGGCCAATAACTATACTCTCTCCACTTGCAAAGATTATGGAAAAATGTATTCATAGACAATTCATGCACTACCTAATCCAGAATCACCTCATGGCAGACACCCAACATGACTTCCGACCTCACCACAGCACTAACTCAGCCCTACTAACCTTCACCAACACCATAAACCATAATCGTAACAATAATCATATATCCTCAGCCCTCTTCTTGGATCTTTCCAAGGCATTCGAAGTGGTTGATCACCAACTTTTAATCCACACCCTGCAAACATTCTGTCTAGATATTAAATCCCTTCAATGGTTTAAATCCTACCTGAGTGGTAGACAGCAGGCTGTTCTTTGGCAAAACAAACTCTCTAACCTACTACCTAACACCCTTGGAGTACCACAAGGCTCAATACTAGGGCCCCTACTGTTCTCCATCTTCATTAAGAACCTGAATACTGTCATCCCAAAAGTCAGCTGTATCCAATACGCTGATGACTCTACCCTGATTTCCTCGGCCACATCCACAACAGAGTTATGGTCAGCTGCCCAGACCACCTTTAACACAATAGAAAACTGGCTTTCTGAACGTCTTCTGATACTAAATCCCAAAAAAAATAAATGCTGTTATTTTCACCAACACAAAGGTCTACTGCTTTTACCTTTACCATAAATGCAAATGATGGCACAATAATCTCCCCTGACTCCTCTACTAAACTATTAGGTGTCATAGATAATAATCTAAAATTCAACCTACATGTCAACAAGTTGATCAAAACCATCAATAAAAAACTAGGGTCACTTTACAGAATAAAAGCCTTCCTAACCCCTCCAGCAAAAATTGCCATAGCTCACTCTCACCTTTTTTCTTTGCTTTTGTATGCATCCCCTCTACTCTCTAATTTAAACAAGACTATCCTTAACAAACTCTCAATCTGTTATAACCACATTGCCAGGTTTGCCATTGGGCTGCCTTTTAGGACACATCATTGCATCAATCTACACCAGCTTGTGTGACTTGAACTACCCAGTCTAATCCAATACAACCAATTGATTATGGCCCATAAAATCCTTTATAACCTGGACAATAGCCCTGCACTTAAAAATCTTATCACCCTCTGTAATAATCCTAGACTGCTGCAATCTTCTAACAGACGTCTTATTCAGATGTGCAAAATTAACAACACAGCCGGTGTCTCTCTCTTTGCAAACTCTGTAGGTAGATCTTGAAACTCACTTCCAGCTGATATTACTTTACTTTCCTCCCTAGGTCAATTTAAAACTAGACTCAAACACCACCTGGCACTAAACTGGCTATGTCATTGTATCAAGCCTGGTTAACTCTCCTCTAGAATGTGTAAAATCTGTTAAGCAGCTTACTGTGTAATTTAAAACAGACTTTCACTCGAGATTAACTTTAACCTGTGGAACTTGTTTATCTTGTTTGCTTATGTAATCACTGTAAATATGTTATTTGTATGTTGGATCTGTTTACCTTGGAGCTTTTCTCCCCAGGCCTCTGCTGAAAATGGACATGCATCCAGTCGGACTATCCTTGTCAACAAATGTAAAATAAAAATAAATAAATGAGCTGTGAGAATTATTACTGCTTCAGTAAATATATCATGCATTATGGTCATCTAATGTTAGAGAATAAACTATGTAGAATTAGTAATGCTTTTGTATATATATATATATATATATATATATATATATATATATATATATATATATATATATCACAAAGTGCAGTCATATCGCTCAAGCTCTTAGTGCAAGAAATCTGGACAAAGCATGACAAAGTGGAGGGACAAAGGCCCATAAATAGGGCCATATTTTAAATATGGATTCCATAAGCTTAGAAAGTTGCTAGAGTAACACAGTTTGTTTTAACATATATTTTCTGAAAGATTTCAAGTCTGAAACACAAATGCTTGTCATTAATTAGTGACTTCAATTCGCACATCATCCCAGTGATTTGTTAGAAATCCACAACAGTTAAGAGGAACAGACCAAAAATATGAGCCAAACATCCTGACATTCTATAAAAACTGGACAGTTGAGAAGTATGAGTGCAGTCATGTAACATTAGAGGAAAAAACACTGAGGGCCGCTAACCATTTCACCCACCATCTTCTGAACTATGGTCAGACCAACGCAACACTACACAAAATCAGCTCTGGGAAACTGCTCATGCATTTGCAAATATATCACATACTATAGGGATGTAACTGTAGGGAAAAACAGGCATCGGTGAGAAATTGTCTATCCACAACCATTTGCACTACAATCAAACCTACATACCAGTAAGCCAACTGACCTGTACAGTATAATGACTGTTTAAACAAACATATCCTGATTGCCAGTCACACACTACTCCTATATATACTGCCCCAAGTCACAGTGTACGTGGAATCCTGAAGTTTTAAGGGACATGTCTCTGTCTGCCCCTACAAACATATACAGCTGATAGACCACCAGCAACTGTAGGAGCATGCACAGTCAGATAGAAAAGGATCTATGACACTCCCATATGCCCCTCTCCCTACTCAGCCCAACATTTACACACTACACTGCTACCCAATCCTGAAAGTCTGTTAACAATGGCCAGACATACATAACTCTCAACTGTACAGATTTCCACAGAATGTACAGGGTTTGGGCCCATATTTATGGCCTCTTCCTCATAACATTTCTGGGATTCTGCTAAATCACTTGGATGATATCAGGAGTGAGGTCACTAAATAATGATATACCATACCTCTGAACCTTTTAGTGCATGACATCTGGACAAAGCATGACATACTTGGGGGACAGAGGCCCAAAAATAGGGACATATTTTAAATATTGGTGTTATAAACTGAAAAAGTTGCTGGAGGGACAGGATTTGTTTTAACATAACTTTCTGAAGGATATGAAGTCTGAAACACAAATGGATGGCATTATTTAGTAACTTCAATCCTCAAATCATCCTAGTGATTTGCCAAAAACAATTGTATGAGGAACAGACCAAACATAAGAGGTAAACCTCTG
Organism: Protopterus annectens; assembly: GCF_019279795.1. NCBI lineage: Eukaryota > Metazoa > Chordata > Ceratodontiformes > Protopteridae > Protopterus > Protopterus annectens. The sequence goes on along the minus strand of NC_056750.1, from coordinate 175,619,862 downwards.
GCAATTCGGCATAAATCTGGACAGTTGAGAGGTATGTCATATACATATCAGTGTCAGACTTCAAATCATGTAGAAAATGCATGTCTAGACATACCCTGTTAATCTAGCAAGTTTCTAACTGTATAACAGCAATACTTACAATCTGTCCCTACTTCTGGAACTTTGTCCACCATTGTGTTGGGCTTTCTCCACATGTCCTGTGCTAAGAGGTAGACAGGTATGCAGACACAGCATGAAAAACTGGGAACATAGCACATCAGTCAAACAGTGGACAGTATTTCTACCAACCCTCTGTGATGCTGTAGCTCCCACACCTCCATAATGTCCTCCTCACAGGCAAGGAAAAGGGGCAAGGCCCACATGAAGGACTTAATTATAGCACTGTGTTGACATGCCATTGGCTAATGAAAAGAGAAAACAGCTGTTCCAGATACAATTAGCAAGTGGGAGACACCAATTGGTGCACAGGCCATTACCAGCTCATGATCATTACCTACAAAAGGCAAGCTGCTGCCTGTGCAAAACAGGTCTGAACCTTTCTATGCAAAGACAGACTGCAAACACAGAAAGCTACACTTCTGGATTACTCTGAGAAAACACTACAGCACTATAATAGGTATGTCAAACAATTAAGCATGTAATGGAATGCAGAAGGGGGGATGCAATCATGGGAAATAGGAAGTTAAACAATAGGTCTCAACAAGACTTGCTGGACTGACATGTTGCTGTCCAGCACCTATGGGCATCCTTGCTGGCTCGGTCTGCAGTGACACAGATCACTGTTCTGGCCCCTGAGTCACCCCAGCAAAGGTCAGTTTACATATGACTACTAGTGGAGTGTCTGTTGTACAATACTGAATGTGACACTGCCAGGCCAGCTACCTGGGATGCTGTAAATATTCATATGTCACTTTTGAATACTACTATGGTACATATGCTTGTCTTACAAATGTAAGAGGCCTATATAGGGTATGTGCATAGTAAACAACTGGCACAGAAATGTGTCTTGAACTATATGTTATATACTGAGCTCATACCTTTCAACTGTCCAGAGTTTTACAGACTGACCACGTTTGCCTCATATTTGTAGTCATTTTTCTCATATAGTTGTGTTTTATCTGGCAAATCAGTAAAGACTGAAGTCATAACATAATAGCATACATTTGAATGTCAGATGTCATATCCTTCAGAGTATTCCTGTGAATGCAAAACCTACTTTGCTATCAACTGTGTGTTACAGCAATATTTATAAAGTGCCACTATTTTTGGGCCTTTGCCCCCCATTTATGTGTGCCTTTGTCCAGATGTCATGCTCTAACAGATTGAAAGGTATGACTGAGCTGCAAGAGTGTAAACACAGTGTGCCATACTGACAAAGAACAGAAATGTATATCGAGTACTACCTACGCACATGTATGTATTAATAGTAGCAGCTGAAAGCCTCAAACATACAGACATGAGTTGCAAAACTTCAGGTAAATATGCTGTACTTGATTTACAAATGTGTAATCTTAGTTTCAGTGCATCTAACAGACATAAATGTCTACAGCTACAGGTTGCTGTATTGCCTTGAAACAGAAATAATTACTAGTTTGATTATAATCACTAGGTTGAAACTGGAAAAGTGTTTAACTGTGTTATGACTTTGTGTCCAAGCCTACACCAAACAACTATATGAGCACCTACATAGCTGTATGGACCCAGCAATACCTAACTGGACAAAATCTTCTCCCCCAAGGTAGAGTAAACCTCTGTGGTGGACAACAGCAATACACAAACTCCATAATAGGTTGAAATATTGGCTGTACAGGGCCAAGAAGGAGCAGGTGCCAAATTAGAAGCAATCTCACCTTTGTCTGAACAAGCAAATAAGGTCACAGGTGACTTACTCTAAGGCTAACTTTGGGTCCAAATAGGACACATCCACCAATTCCAATCACAAGGCCTTCTTCACATATGTCTGCAATCTCAGAGACAACACCCATATCTGCTCTGCAGTAGTGGTCAATAACACCACATACACATACGCCATAGATATATCCAACCTGCTGCAGACAGGTTAAGTGAAAACCTCACCACCCTGTCCCCCCATCAGTAAAGGAGAACATGCATAGCACCTGCCCCTCTTCACTCATCATCAGGGAGCAGGTCCATAATGCCCTCTCAAAGGCAACAGACTGAAGTTTCCATGGGACCTGATAACATCCCTGGCTGCATCCTACATGAACTCAGGCATGAGTTCTCAGCTCCATTACACACTGTAGTCAATCAAAGCCTGAGCACCAGTGTTATCCCATCTGCATGGAGGACAGCTACTGTCACCCCTTTACACAAAAGTGGAGCAAACACTGACCCAGCCAATCATATGCACATCAGCCTAACTAGCCTGATCTACAAGACCATGGGAGGCAGTATCAAGGACCTTATAAACAGGGACTTTGGCAACCTCAAAATGCTTGAGCCAACACAGTTTGGTATTGTCAAAGGGAGATCAGGCCTGTTAAACCTGGTCGACTTCTTTGAAACGGTCAACAAACACATGGACAAGGGGAATACGGTGCACACTGCCTACCTTCACCTAGCCAAAGCCTCTGACAATAATTCCCAGTTGGCCATAATACATGAGCCCACACAGCTAGGCATCAACCTATATGTTACCAGATGGGTAGCTAACTGGCTTAATGATAGTCCCCACTCAGGCAAAGTAGTGGAAGCCACCTCTAGTAGTAGACCCTTAAAGAGCGGTGTACCCCAAGGATCTGTCTGGGGGCATCTACTGTTTGGAATATATTGGTCTGAGGTGCAAGACAAAACCAGTGGTCTGTAACTGACCACGTGTGCAGATGACTGCATGCTGGCCACTATCTTACATCCCCCTAATGATGTCAGTATCCTCCAAGAGGCCCTTACCCAAATGAATGACTGGTGTCAGAAGTATTGCCTCAAACGGAATGCCAGGGAATGCATCATTATCCCTGTTGTGGTAGATGTCATCCACACTAGTTATGACTGTAACAGGAATATGCTGAGCATGAGATGAGGCATGAGGCAACTGGTGCACCATGGCTGATAACAACCTGACAGATTTCCACTGCATTGGCACCATTGTACAGAAGGCTGTCTACAGGCCCACTTCACAAATAAGGGTATGTCATCCAGGAACCAGGAGGCCATAGCATCCCTGTACTCCTCCCTTATCAAACCCATTACCAAGTACAATGGCTCATTTGGCATGTACCTTGCCAACCACATGCAGCAGTTGCAGAGACCACCGAGGTTCCTGACCAGGTAAATCCAGGGTCTGCAACACCTATCCTATACAGATAGTCTGAAAGCCCTGTCACTCTACTCAGTCTCATACAGACTGATCATAGGTGACGTGCGTCTGGCTAACAAGGCCATTCCCAATCCAGCCTGGATGGAGTTTCTGCATATCCATAGGACAAACCCCACTCACGCAACCTGCATGCAAGGCCCTCACCTGATCTGTGAAATGAATAGTACTTGGTGGGATAGATTTGTGTCTCAAACAATACACTGTCTGTAAAATACACTCCCTCCCCATGTCTAGCAGAGTACCTCTCTAGCCTTCTTTAAGAAGAAGCTGGATGACTGCATGAGAAACACAAAAGAGTAGTCCAAATACAGGCTTTGCTGTATTCTGGACTTTTGGAAAGTTCCTGTGTTGCCCATTTCCTTTCTTGGATAAAGGGAGGCTTCTTTGTTCACCAGTGGCAGTGGGGAGCTTGCAGCAGCCTATCTATCCCTGGAGGAGTGTTCCCAGCACAAGAATCTGGTAGTCTATTGGCCGTTTTGGGCCAATTTTTAGCTCTTTCAAGTCCCCCTGTATAAAACCCACGTTGGCGCGTTTTTGCACTTGTTACTACACAGCCAAGCTCCTTGTGGTCCTGCAGAGTGGTGCTAGCAGCAGAGAGGCTAAAAGAGCGACTGCTAACCTGATAAAAGTGTTTGTTTTCCTGCTACTACCTGGGTGACTGTCCGATCTAGCTAAACTGCAAGTATTTCTGCTTCTTGAACTGTTTTAAACTGTTTAAAGTTTTTTTGCACCTGCACTTTTAAAGTTTGTCCTGTTTGTTGCTTTTACCTGTTGAGGCTACACACTCAAGTGCACTAGCCTGTGTTACATATTTATTGCATTTTCCTGCTGTTTGTTGCAAAAAAAATTATCCTTGTTTCCCGTCTTTCCTGACCTAGAGTAGTTCAAATACAGGCTTTGCTGTATTCTGGACTTTTGGAAAGTTCCTGTGTTGCCCATTTCCTTTCTTGGATAAAGGGAGGCTTCTTTGTTCACCAGTGGCAGTGGGGAGCTTGGAGCAGCCTATCTATCCCTGGAGGAGTGTTCACAGCACAAGAATCTGGTAGTCTATTGGCCATTTTGGGCCAATTTCTAGCTCTTTCAAGTCCCCCTGTATAAAACCCGCTTTAGCGTGGCTTTGCGATTTTGCATAGCAGCATCGGGCAGTGCCGCTTAATTGGGTTTAAACCATTCTCGGCTCCACAAAGTCTGCTCTTCACTTTTTCCCTTAGAACTGATCTAGTTCTCATAATAAATACATTATTCCCACTCTAAAGCCTGGCACTTGCTCACTAAAGCAATTATATAAGACAACACTGAAAAATTAAAAGCACTACACCCTCACAAACTCCCCTTGAGTACTTTGTTCCCCATCGGCCCTTTTTTTCAATTATAAAGGAATTCCCAATACTATTCTAGCATGTCCAAATGTCAGTTGTCAATCTTCTCTCCGGTCCAGCTGGTGAATCTGGGAATCTTGAGGCAATGTTACAACTGCCTCATGTACACAGACAACCCTCTCCTCCTCCCAACAAATTCCAACACATGTGAGAGATGCAACCATATAGCCAAACTGGAGGCTAAGCTCTCTCAACTCAGTACTGGCGTAACCAGTCAGGAGGAGAAGGAAACCACACTCACTACAATTCCAGTCTCACATAGACCTACCACGACAGCAAACCAAACACATAAACACACAATAACATACCTTGTGGCTCTAAATAAAAATCTGCCTAAGCAGCAGAGACCTCCAAAGCAGACACCCAAGCAACCGCTACCCCAAAACAAAACACGTGCAACACATAGCTCATAATGCCAGTGTGCCGAACAGTCACAGCCCTTAAGGCTAAACAACACACCTGATACACTTGTAATAGGTGACTCTATCATCAGGCACACTGACGACCCGCTCACCAGGCTGAACAAGGAGAAGGTCACAGTGAGCTGCCTGTCGGGCGCTAGGATCCACCACATAACACAAGCACTCAGGTCATTCCAAGGCAAGTACAAATATGACTAAGTCATTGTCCATGTTGGTGTGAATGACCTGAGACGTACCTCCCTGAACTACATGAAAAGAGACACAGAGGAGCTCTCTGAGCATGTAGCCCAGGCCGGTATGACCCTGACCTTGAGTAGCATCTTACCCTCACCAAGAATGATGCCACAATATGAAGACAAGATGATCAATTTCAACAATTGGCTTAAGTATTGGTGTCATTCAAAGGGGATCCAATGCCTGTCTGCCTGGGATGACATGCGCGAGATGCTTTGCTAGGGACGGCTTGCACCTGTCACCCCTGGGCTTTCGGATATTGGCAAAGGCTCTTGCCATCCCCATAGTGCCATTTTTAGGCAAGGCTCAAAAGACAAACCCACCTCCATAGGTATCACAAGGGATAAGAAACTAAGAGTAATGCTACTCAACGCCAGAAGTCTAAACCTCAAGATGCACGCACTCGAAACTCTCCTTAGCATGGAGAACACTGATATCTGTGCAGTAACAGAAACCTGGTTCAAGGCTCTTGAGAGCACCCCAGCACTACCAGGTTATACCTCATACCATGTTTTTCGGCCCCAAAACTTGGACCGAACCACAAAAGGAGGGGGAGTATCAATATTCGTCATAAGATACCCACACCTCCAGGTTGATGGCACAGCACGAAGCATCAGAGACTATCCATGTGCAACTAACAGTGGGTAAAACTGCCTTCCAGTTTATAGCCTGCTACAGACCACCCTCCCAAACCCAGGAACCCCACTCGGCCTTCCTGGGAACACTGGAAAATATGAAGGTCTCTCCAAACACCATTATATTGGGTGACTTCAACTACACTAACATAGACTGGGAGCATTACTCAAGCTCCAACACCCTAGCCCACAGGTTCCTAGAATTTATAAACTCAAATGCTATGGAACAACTTGTTGCCACTCCCAAAAGAGGGGAAAACATACTGGACCTGATCATCACCAACATGGGGACTCTATGCTCCAGACCAGAAGTGTATCCCTCACTGGTAAGATCAGACCATAAACTAATCTCACTAGATATTCACATCCCGACCCCAGCCCCTACCCAGAAAACCACAGTGAAAAACTTCTCTAAAGAAAATTTTACACTCCTCAAAACCGAGGTGGAATCCTTCAAAGCCCCCGGGCCTGTGGAAAATACGACCCAGACTGCAGAATCCTTTATAAACACATTCTATGAACACCTTCAGGAATGCATGGATCATGCAATCCCAAATAAAACCAAGACCCAATCCTCCAAAGTTAGGCATCCTGTCTGGTGGACCCCAGCCATAAACAAACTATACAATAGAAGGAGGAAGCTACTACATAATAGAGCAAAATCCCAAAAAGGGAAGGCATCTCTGATCAGTATTAGCAAAAATCTACGGGCACTCACAAAATCGTCTAAGGCCAGCTTCGAGAGACAAATTGCACAGGACACTAAGGATAATCACAAGGCTTTCTTTAGTTATGTTAGGAACCTGGGTGGGAATTCCCAGATATGCTCAGAATTAGTCCAAAATGACAAAAAATACACCGAACCCACAGACATTGCCAACATCCTAGCTGACAGGTTCAGTGCAAACTTCTCCCCCCCTTCCCCACCAAAAGGGCAAATATCTATCCCAGCAGAGTGCTGCCCCTCTGACATCTCAGATGCTCAGGTAAGAGCCGCCCTCTCCAAAGCAAAAAACAGCATCAATGGGACCAGACGGTGTCCCGGCTGCCTACATGAACTCCAAGAAGAACTAAACCCAAACATAAAACTACTGTTCAATCTCAGCCTTACTACAGGATATGTACCCAAAGAGTGGCGTACAGCAACAGTGGTCCCTCTCCACAAAGGTGGTGCCTCAACGGATCCTGGAAACTATCGCCCCATAAGCTTGACTAGCTTGGTCTGCAAAGCTATGGAAAGGATCATCATGGACCTCATAAATAAAGATATTGGGGACCTACAGACACTGGATCCTACCAGTTCGGCTTTGTTAAGGGCAGATCCTGCCTCTTAAACCTGGTCGATTTATTTTGAAACAGTCACCAAGGCCATTGACGAGGGGAAGGTGGTCCACACAGCCTACCTGGACCTTGCAAAAGCCTTCAATACAATACCCCACTCGGGCATTATAGATAAGCTCACCAGCTTAAATATAAATCCCTATGTCACTAGATGGATTGCAAACTGGCTCAAGGACAGAACCCACATGGTTAGAATTGCTGGAGCCATGTCAGACTCCAAACCAGTTACAAGTGGCATCCCACAAGGCTCAGTCCTGGGACTTCTCTTGTTTGGTATATATTTCTCGGAGGTACAGGCTAACATGGAAGGACTGTGGCTGACCAAGTTCGCAGATGACTGCAAACTGGGCGCCATAATAGACTCTCCAGCCGACACAAGCATCCTACAAAAGGGCCTCATAAAAACAGACAACTGGTGCCAGAGCCATGGCCTCAAGCTAAACGCCAAAAAGTGTATAGTCATCCCCTTTGGCAAAAACAAAGTGCCCACAAATTACCACATAGGTGGTAATCCATTAAGTACGGAAGAAGTAATTAGGGACCTGGGGACCCAAGTTGATAGCAATCTCTCATTTGACAACCACGTGGCCAAAGTGGTTAGAAAAACATTTTATATAGCCAACCTAATCATGAAGGGAGTCACATCTAGATCAGGGGAGGTCATCGTGCCTCTTTACTCATCCCTCATCAGGCCCATAATTGAGTACAATGCCCCTTTTGGGATGTACCTTACCAGACACCTGCAGCAACTGGAAAGACCCCAAAAGTACCTCACCAAGAGGATCAAAGGGCTCAAACAGATGCCATATGCTGCCCGGTTAAAGAAACTCCAGCTCTACTCAGTGGCATACCGCCTGCTCAGAGGCGATCTGTGCCTGATGTATAAAGCCATGTCCAACCCGGAATTAATGGACATGCTGCACCTCAGAAAATCCAAATCCCATCGAGCTATGCGCTCGAGAGACTTGAACTTCAGCACTGAAATAAATAGGACATGCTGGAGGGACAGATTCATAACCCAGAGGCTCCCTTCACTCTGGAATAAAATCCTAGTCCAGATTAGGCAGAGTCCCTCATTGACTCTCTTCAAGAGGAATCTTGATGAGTGGATGGGAGATAGTAGGTTTACCCCGGGTATCACTTCTGTGTCACTGTTAGACAGAGGCACAGTATACTAACCTCGAAAAAGGGCATAGCAAAATTCATTTAAAATGGGTGGCAAAAGCCAAACACACTCTGGCTAAGCTTATAAATGCCCTAGGGTAGATAGCCTAGTATGAACCTATGAACCTATGACACCCCTGGGATCCCCGCTGTGTCCCAGCTGGACAGGGGAAACAGGTGCTGACTTTGATGGGACAAGGGCAAAAATATGGGATAGACTTATGAGGACATCCAGGCCAATAGCCTAGTATCATCCTATGAACCTATGCACCTAGTACTTTACACGTTTCCTGTATGTATTGCAGACTGTCCTGCAATGTTGTCATAAATGAATCCCTGTGAGTCTGAACTGTGTAGTTACTGCATTGATCAAGTACTCTCTTGTTCCTTTATTAGTTATTATCACATACTGTTACACCTTGTCATTGTGTCTGGTCTGTATAGTAGTAAGTCAGCTCTTAGAGTAGTTACATATGCACGTGGTGACATTGTATAGCTCAATCCAATAGCTTTGGTCTTGGTCACACATCATTTTGCTAACAGGTTCATAGGTTCATAGGTTGGTACTAGGCTATCGGCCCTAGGGCCTATACAAGCCTAGCCATAACAATTCCCTGGCTATTTCTTTCCAGAATATTTACTTCCCTGGACCCCTGTCTAGCAAGGTGACTGACATGATCCCCGGGGTGAATTTCCTATCTCCCATCCAATTGTCAAGGTTCTTTCTGAAGAGGACCAAAGAGGCGCTCTGCTTGACATGTATGGGCAGTCTATTCCAGAGTCTGGGGAATCTCTGAGTCAGGAACATGTCCCTCCAGCATGTTTTGTTCATTGTGATGACAAGGTTTAGATCCCTGGAGCATGTGGCTCTGAGGGATTGGGACTTCTTTAAGTGTAGCATGTCCAAAGGCTCTGGGTTTGACATGGCCTTGTATGTTAAGCAGAGATCGCCTTTGAGTAGACGATATGCAACAGAGTATAGCTGGAGTTTTTTTAGATGGTCAGCATAGGGCATCTGCTTTAGGTCTGTGATTCCTTTAGTGAGGTATTTCTGCAGCCTTTCCAGTTGTTGCAGAATACCAAACAGGGAGTTGTATTCTATAATGGGCCTAATGAGGGATGAATACAGTGGGACAATGACCTCCTTTTTTCTGGATGAAAAGCTCTTAGTGATGAGGTGTGCCACATAGAAGGATTTCCTGACTGTTGTGGCGATGTGGTTATTGAAGGTGAAACCACTGTCTACCTGTGTCCCTAAGTGTCTTATCACAATTTCAGTGCTTAGTGTACTGCCACCTATGTGGTAATTCATGGGTACATGTTTTTTTTCCCAAAGGGGATAACTATACATTTCTTGGAATTGTGCTTGAGCCCATGGCTCTGGCACCAAGCATCTGTTTCTGTAAGGCCCTCTTGTAGAATATCCACATCATTTGGGGATTCAATAATGGCTCCCAGTTTGCAGTCATCTGTGAACTTTGTTAGCCAGAGTCCCTTAATGTTGGCCTGTACTTCAGAGAAGTAGATGCCAAACAAGACCGGTCCCAGGACTGAACCCTGAGGTACTCAACTTGTCACTTGTCTGGAGCTGGATTTAGAGTTGGCTACTTTTACAGTGTGAGTTCTGCTAGTAAGCCAGTTGGCAACTCATCAAGTGATGTAGGGATTAATGCCCAGCTTAGTAAGTTTATCTATGATTCCAGAGTGGGGGATGGTGTTGAAGGCCTTGGCGAGGTCCAGATAGGCTGTGTGGACTGCCTTACCCTCATCCACAGCTCTGGATACTGATTTGAAGAAGTCAGCCAGGTTCAGGAGACAAGACTGGTTCTTCACGAACCCAAACTGGGTGGGGTCCAGTGTTTGAAGGTTGCCAATGTCTTTGTTTATAAATTCCATGATAATACATTCCATGGCCTTGCAGATCAGACTCGTCAGACTGATGGGGCGGTAGTTCCCAGGATCCAAGGTGGATCCCCCCTTGTGGAGTGGGATAATTGTAGCTGTGTGCCACTCAGTGGGCATGAAGCCTGAGGTGAGGCTATGATTAAACATGACACTTAGGTGAGGTGCCAGTTTATTTTGTAGTCCATGTAGTACACAGCCTGGAATGTCATCTGGTCCCATGGATACTGTATTTTTAGCTTTGGAGAGTGCAGTTTTTACCTGTGTGGCCGTTATTACCAGAATTTGTCAATCTTTCGGTATTGAGATGGGGCCTTTAGGGTGTGAGAGGGGGGTGAAGTTGGCACTGAATCGATCTGCCAGGATACTATCCTTGGGATCAGTATATTTAATGCCATTTTGTTGTAGCTCAGAGCAGATCTGAGCATTGCCATTTAGATTTTTGACATAGCTACAGAATGCCTTGTAGTTGTCTTTGGAATCTTGGGCAATATTATTTTTGTAACAAACTTTGGAGGATTTTTTGAGGGATCTCAGCTTCTTACTGAGGCTGGTAAGGGAGTTTTATGCATCCTGGAATTTTCCTCTTTTCTACAACAGTTTCTTCCTTTGGTTGTAAAGTTTGTTTATGGTTCATCACACAGTAGGATTTGTCACCCTTTGTTGAGGGCCTTACAGTAGCTGTTAAAGAGATGGATTGTGGCAGTCAGAACTACCTTAAAGTCTGGGCTAAAGGGCCCATAAGTAGCAAATTTGTGCCAGACTTTAACAGGAGTGTGTGTGTTTGTTTGTGTGTGTGTGTGTGTGTGTGTGTGTGTGTGTGTGTGTGTGTGTGTGTGTGTGTGTGTGTGTGTGTGTGTGTGTGATTCAAAACTCAGATAGCAAAGTGTGTCTGTCAACTACTTGGCCAGTGACCCAAAGTACTGGTTGGACAGAGAGGCTGACAGATGTTTTGGATTGACCGCTCTGCTGAGATGTTAACCTCATAGGTGTGCCAGTGTGGAGTGTTATTGGGGATGTGGAGAGAGAGGGAGAAACAATCCCCACACTGACTGTGACCTCTGTGTGTTCTGAAGGGTAATTGTACTTTAATGTGAGTGTACCTGACATCCCTCACTGGTGGTAGTGGCAAGTATTTAGGCTCCCTGATGATTGGGTCAGTGCAGGGGTGACACACTGACAGTATGTACTGGTGGATACAAATGGCATATCACATCATGTACCATCATTGAGCCCCTCTCAGTTTGACAATGTCATACAGGGTCATTTCACAGATTATCCAGGTCTCCTTGATCATTCTTGACATACTCTGCCTAGGTGATTGTGTACTCCACATCTGTATCTGATTGCCTCTCACCTATGTCTAGCATACCTGGTGACCAATGCAGCAGGACAGCAAGTTATAGATAGTAGTAGTGGGTGGATGCTGGCACTGGGTCAGCAGCAGTGCATACACACTGAGCATACAATGTAAGGGAATGGATACAGTACCAGATACCCAGGTACCATCACTGTGCCCAAAGAGGTCTGGCATTCACAGACACATTCCCCAAACTATGTGAACAAACATCATGTATTGTTCAACTGGTGTGTGGAAATACACATTTGTTTTGCGGGGGGAGGTCTACATCTTTCAGGCACAAGTATGCATTCCACAAACATCTGAGTGCTGAAGATGTCAGACACCTATGAGAAGGTCACCCTACAACACATATGCACTGATCTCAATTATTGTGTAGCTCAGATGTTCCTGGACTGTCCACATGCACCTGTAGGAGCACTCACCTATTTGTGGGATGTAGGCTTGAATACATGGTACTGTAATGCTGCCCATAGAGGACACCCACCAGTCGATGCCACTGATGTGTGTGGACACATAACAACACAGTCTGTCACAGCAGACAGGCCACTTATGATATTCCACGTACCATACCAGGTTACTAGGGTGTGGGCCCTGACTGACCATATCCCTAGGCCACATGTTAACCCATGTGTATGCAAGGCAGCAGCTGATGTCCCCATCCAACAGGGATACAGGTGGTATAACAAGGGTGTATGTGCTGTTAACCATCCAGCTGACCATGTTACTCTGCAAAGATCTAGGTAGCTACTCTTCCTGATGTGGACAGGGTGCCCATTCCCCCACAGGGTGATTGCGTGTGACACACATCCAAGCTGTCAACAAGGTCAGTCCAGGTCACTCACCAGGTGGAGGTTTTGTGTGTGTGTGTGTGTGTGTGTGTGTGTGTGTGTGTGTGTGTGTGTGTGTGTGCGTGTGTGTGTGTGTGTGTGTGTGTGTGTGTGTGTGTGTGTGTGTGTGTGTGTGTGTGTGTGTGTGTGTGTCTGTGCTTGTGTGTGTGTGTGTGTGTGTGTGTGTGTGTGTGTGTGTGTGTGTGTGTGTGTGTGTGTGTGTGTGTGTGTATCAGCAAACATTATAGTGCAGGTATTAATTTACATATGTTGTCTTCCCCTCACAGCTGAACATAGGGGTTGGTGTCTCTCCCCCTCACAACCTGATGTCAGTGTGTTTGCGGACCCTGATGATGATGGTGATCATATTGAGGCACAGGAGGGGCTGCCATGGCTGAATCTGTGCCATTGGTTGGTATCCCACTTTCACCCACAATGTCCCCAAACACAGTCAGTATTACCCACACATACCCAGTTCCCAGCGGCCACAGTTAATGGACAGTTGGAGGGTGATGGCATGGAATAGGCTAGTGTGGTGACTATGGCAAGTGTGAGTGTAGACACTAGCCATAGCCAGACAGCAGACGAAGTCCCACACAGGCGGATGTACAGGGGTGTTCGAAGGAGGACTGCTGCCCATCAAGCCCCTGTTACAAGTGTCACAGCAGGTGTCACCAGATGCATGTTTCGGTCCATCATGGAGGCACAGGCACATTCTGAATGTAACAGCGGACAGATGCTCAGGGTCATGAATGCAACATTTGTTGCCATGCATGATGATGTCCACGGCCTTGGTGATGCCATACCTTATTATGCTAATGTCATGGATAGATGGTGGGGTGACACACTGTCATTGCTCAACCGTGATGTCTGTGCTTGAGCATGTGATAGGACTAGGGCATCAGCCATATAGACATAGGTCATCAACAAGATCAGCTGAGAGTCCACATAGCCGTGCACATTGATATTCTGGTAGTGGCAGTAACACCAGCACTACCAAAGGGAGGATGCTGTCCACACCACAACGGAGCATGCCATGGGCATGTGGTCCTGGCCAGTCCTGTCAGACAGACAGATCCAGCAGACAGCAGTCACCATCAAGAAATAGTATTGCATCTGGCCTTGGGCCTGGTGGTGTCAGTGAGACTCCTGGCAGAACCAGTTCCCATGTCCATGGCCAGAGATGGTTAACTGTATATCCTGTCATGTATGGTCCATGGCTGTCAAACATACCCCTGTGTAGGACAACCACATGGCTTGACTGTGTGCATACAAACACTCACACAGCTCTATCACAGGCAGGTCACCACCAGACACACACAGCTCCTCTGCATGTCCCAGTTGAACAACACCCCTCCAGACACATAAACACATGATGTTAACCATATGGCCCAGCCTAGGCCTCTGGCAAACCCATACCACACCCTGTGCATGTGATGATACCTGTGCCACTTCCCTGTTATCCACATCATCGATGGAGGGACATGCTAATATGGGTCTGATGCACGGGCTGAATATACTACAGTGTAGTAATGTAATACTGTGTAAGGTGCTGTCTGCTGGTGATTGTTATGGGTACACATTGAAGTGTGTCTACCTTTGTAGCTATGATGCATTATTGCTGTAGTACTGCTGACTGACTGTAGTCTCACATACTGTATTCTATTTGTGTTCCAGGTGTATGTGTGTCTGCAGGCTGTGGGCCTGCTGACATTACCAACAATGAGTATGGCAGAGTGGGAACACAGTGACCTTTTAATAGCCAAGGTACAGCTGTATTTGTACATGTTTACCATGTATGAATGTATGCAACAGTGTGTAAGGGACACTGGGGGCAGACAGTGTGACCTTGCATACATACCCCTTGACAGAGCCAGCTAGCCTTCATACATGTCATCTGGGTGTTCTGTAGTACCACAGGCTCATACATACAGAGGACGTTACTTGAGAACTGGCACTAGGTCCCTCACAATCCTAGCCATTACTTTAACCCCAATAGATTTACCTGTCTTGTGGGCACCAAGTAGTCATAGGGCCTTCACATGTCTACATATTGCACACACACAGGCAACACACAATGTGTGTGTGACATTATCAAATGTGGAGTGTGGGACACAAATTATGATAATATGACAGTTGGCAGGACATAGCATGCCCACAGCAAGTGTAACACACAGGGCTTCATCTGGTTTGCTACTATGACACCTTCTTTGTGTGACATTACCTTAGCTTACAGTATTTCTCATAACATTAAGGTTCTTCTGATGTGCAGTAACTGCTCTATGGTATCAGTACAGAACTGTTTGACATGTTTCTTGTCCTACAGTCTTGGGACCTCTTTTCACTGTTTCAGTTGTTGTCACAGGTTACACCTTGCCAAACATGGACTACAACCTACAGGCTGGTACAGACATACTTCTCAACTGTACAGCTTTCCACAGAATGTCTAGATTATTGCCTCATACTTTTGGTCCATTTTCTCATAAACCTGTGTTCTTCTGGCAATTTGTTGCCAAATCATTGCGGGTTGATGTCATAAAATAATGACAGATATAATGAGTTGCGTACATCATACCTTTCAGACTATCTATGCTAATGCAGAACCTGTTATTCTATCACCTTTATAAGTTAGCAGGAGCAATATTTGACAAATGTCCCTATTATGTGGCATTTGCACCCCATTATTTATGGCTTTGTAAACATTTCCTGCTCTAAGAGCTTGAGAGGCATGGTACAGATGGTGGACATACCTCTGACCTCTGCATATGTCTGCAGATTGTCCTGATGTCTGACACATAATTTCTTTCCATATGTCATAAATGTATGGTTTTCTGGCCAATGATTTGAAAAATCATGATAGATTGACATTGCAGATTAATGATGGATATTGTCATGTAACAACACATACCCTTTGGAAGGTGCATTCAAATGCATGACCTTTTCTGCTATCTATTTCCCATGTGTGTCACAGCAGTATGTAAAGGGTGTGCTCAATGTTTGCTGTTTGCCCAACTTTCCATATGGCTTTAACCAGATGTCTTTCTGTGAGTGGTTGAGAGGTATGCTGGTACATACATACATATATACATACATACATACATACATATACACACACACACAGATTCATGACCTGCCCCTGCTGATAGCAGAACCTCTACCTGCCCAGTTGCAAAAAGGATACTGCTAGATACATAACAGAAACACCACAGAGGTAATGTAGTGTTGCAATGTCTGCCACTACTATTCAAGTGGGTGACAATTGCAGGGGCTGTTAGGATTGCCAGTAGTGGATTCAGAGGCCCTTAACATGGTAGAGCTATCTGAAACATACACACACACACACACACACACACACACACACACACACACACACACACACTGCTGCATGGGGACATGCACTGAAAGACACATGCACATAGAGTTGACAATTCTCATACTAGATGACCCGCCTATCTATTTATGTACAATACACAGTGATATGAGTATTGTATGTACCACAGTGCCTTTGTGTTAGAAACTGTGTGTGCTTGTAAGGTAGATGACATCTGTAAGGGTTGCAACTAGGTTTGCAATGGGGGAGTTAACAGAGTGGAACAGCCATACAAAATTGTATAGCCATCGAATATACACAGTAAAGACAGCCATGCATACAGAAACACATACACAGTTGTCAATAGATTAGTAACTCTACGTATCCACTTGTATGTACTATAGAGCTACATACACATTACATGCACCACAGAGATTATACGCTGGTGACATAACTTATTACCTCTTACAACAAGTAATCTTGGGAATGCCTTCATGGATGGTGGGATAAAACACCCAAATAGGAACTGGTCTCACATATTGCTCTTACATACCTGGATAACTGATTGAGTAACAGACTATGTATCAGCATGATGTTTCAGACAGGTATGAAGTCTGATGCCGACATGTCTGTCACTACAGTAACTGTGACATATATGGCAATGATTACTCATAAATGCCCATTGTTAGGAGGACACAGACCACAGATAGGTTCCAAACATCTGGATATTCCATATACATCTGTACAGATGACTGTTATGGCCTGTACAGTTTAATGTGGTGCATATAAGGCAGATGCCATTAACTGCCTCTTTAAAGTAATGCCATGGTGAGGGAGTCAAGAAGCCTTAAAATGGCATACCCAAAACACACAGGGGATATGCTTCACACACAAACACACCCAGTTACTATAGTTGGAAGTATTGAGATTAGAACGCTTACCTATCTACCTGTCTAAGTATTTGTACTATAGTTTTATACAGTTATTGCACATGCCACAGAGCTTACAGGGCTGAAGAGTGTATACAGGTACTTCTAAGGTGAATGACATCAGCGGGCCTTGTAAAGTAGGGCAATGGGAAGTGTATAGTGTGGAACATACCTCAAAATGGTACAACCCACACCCCCAGGGATATAGTTCACACACACACACACACACACACACACACACACACACACACACACACACACACTTACTTATATTTGGCAGGACTGAGATTAGAACCCCTACATATTTAGTTATTTGTACTACAGTGTTACCCAGTTATCACATGCACCACAGCATTTATAGGATTAAGGGCTATCCAATGGTACTTCTAAGGTGAATGACATCAGCAGCCCTTGTAAAGTATGGCAATGGAAAGTGTACTGGGTGGCAAAGGCCTCAAAATACTTTAACCTACAAACATACACACTTACAAACACTTATACACATGCACATTTGCCAGAACTGAGATTAGAACCACTGCCTATCTAGTTATGTATATTATACTGTTATGTAGTTATTGCACGTGCCACAGAGCTTATGGGGATGATGGCTGTCCAAAGGTACTTCTAAGGTGAATGACATCAGTGGGCCTTGTAAAGTAGGGCCATGGAAGTGTACTGGGTGGAACATCCCTCAAAATGATAACATGCACAGTATCATAGTTGCCAGTATAGAGATTAGAACCCTTACCTATCTATTTATTTGTACTACAGTGTTACACAGTTATCACACATGCCACAGAGCTTATAGGGTTGAAAAGTGTCCCAAGGTATAGCTAAGGTGAATAACATCAGCAGCCCTTGTAAAGTATGGCAATGGTAAGTGTACTGGGTGGCAAAAGCTACAAAATACTTTAACATACAAACATACACACTTACAAACACTTATACACACACGTTTGCCAGATCTGAGATTAGAACTCCTGCCTATCTAGTTATTTGTTCTATATTGTTACTTAGTTATTGCATGTGCCATGAAGCTTGCAGGTCTGAGAGCTGTCTAAAGGTACTTCTAGGCTGAATAACAACAGTAGTCCTTGTCAGGTATGGCAATGGGAAATGTACTGAGTGGGAAAGACCTCAAAATACTTTAACCTACAAATATTTGCCAGAGCTGAGATTAAAACCCCTGCCTATCTAGTTATTTGTTCTATAATGTTACACAGTTACTGCAAGTGCCATGGAGTTTATAGGGCTGAGTGCTGTCCAAAGGTACTTCTAGGCTGAATAACATCAGCAGAACTGCTAAAGTAGAGCAATGGGAAGTGTACTGGGTGGGAATGGCCTGCAAACTTTAAAGCTACAAACACACATGCACATGCGCGCGTGCGAGTGCACACACACACACACACACACACACACACACACACACACACACACACACACACACACACATACATTTGCCAGGACTGAGATTAGACCGCCTACCTATCCAGTTATTTGTACTATAGTGTTATGCAGTTACCACATGTGCCATAGAGCTTATAGAGCTGACAAGTGTCCAAAGGTACTTCTAAGGTGAATGACATCAGCAGATCTTTTAAAGTAGGGCAATGAGAAGTGTACTGAGTGGGAAAGGCCTCATAATACAAACACACACACACACACGCAAACACACACACACACAAAGGCAGGTGATGTGCTATTACAACCCCTACTTCAGTACTATTACACAATGGCACTCACCTTCATGCTGGCACATGTGACTGTTTACAACTGGTATGCAACTGTCAACAGCAGGACATCACTCTATGCCTTTCAGGGTATCCCTGTCTAAGACTCACTGTCTGTGTGTGTCTCCCTGTCTCTCTCTCTCTCTCTCACTCTCTGTCACTGTCTGTCTCTTTCTTCCCCATGTATATGTGTGTGTATTCTTGAAATATTGTTAAATGTTGCCCATATATATGTGTGTGTACCACACATAACAAATGCAGATATATCACATATGGTTCACCAACAGCTAGCTGAGGGTAATACTGTCTGTGGGTGTGGGTCGAGTCAGTTAAGATGTACATGGCTGTCTGTATGCAAAGACATCTATGCACAATACATTTATATAGTCCGATGTGGATTTAGACATGGACTGTAAGTCTTTAAGTGTAGGAGCATGCCCAGCATGACCTTCTATAGTAAGCCTGGGACTCCATTCCAGAGATAGTTGTACTCCGGTCCGGGGTTTTGGTGCACTACAGCCATACCTCTCAACTTCTTAGTGCAAGGAGTTTGGAGATATCCCACCAAAATGGGGGGACAATGGCCCAAACACAGGGAGATACTGTAAATATTGCTCTTATTAATATGGAATGTTGCTAGTGCAACAGGGTTTGGTTTAACAGACATATTCTGACGTATATGATGTCTGACACTGAAATGTATTGTGTCATTACTTACTGACAGAAGTCCTCAGATCATCACAGTGACTTACCTGAGAAATACGAGCTGTATGAATCATAGACTGAAATTATGAGCCAAACTATAGACATTCTTGTCCAATCTGGCCAGCTGAAAGGTGTGGCTACAGCTGATTGGCTGATGAAGCTGTGTAAACAGTCCAGCACCTTGGTGATATACTGGCTGGAGATCACCTGCTTGTCTGTTATTCTTTTTAACTGGACAGTCATATCTTGGTGTGACTCATACCTCTCAACTGTACAGGTTTTTGCAGAATGTTCAGATGTTTGTCATCATAATTTTGGTTTGTTTTTCATAAAATTGTTGTTTTCTGGCAAGTTAGTGGCAAATAATTAAAGACTGAAGTTAGAAAATATTGACAGAACATTTGAGTTTCAGAATTCATAACCTTCAGAAAATTCATGCTAATGCAAAACCTGTTATTTCATCAACTTTCTAAGTTTGTGAGAGCAATATTTAAATATTGTCCCTATTTTTGGGCATGTCCCACTTTTATTTATGACCTTGTCCATATTTCTTGCTCTAAGAGGTTGAGAGGTATGCTTGTGGGTACAGAATGCATTCTACTGAGCGGAGATGTCCATTATATATGTTTGTGGTATATTCCACATAGCACTATGACTTCCAGGCATGTCAGTGGCAGAGCAGTATAGTGTAATGTGGTAAATCAGTGACAGACATTTATTTATAGGTTGATAGGCTGATATGAGGTTACTAGGCTATTGGCCCTGAAGCCCTTATAACCCTCGCAGGTGAGAGTGTAGCCCATGTTAAGACATGTCAGCACCCAGAGCCCCTTTACAGCAAGAACACAGATGGAATCACAGGACTGTATTTTCTGTTTCCCATGTACTTATACAGGGAACACTTCACAAGGGGTATTGAAGCACTGGTGTGGACAGGGAGTATATTCCACAGATGGGGGGGAGTCTGTGGAACACGTATCTGTCACACCAACAAGCCCTACTGAAATCACAGACCAGGTTGATGCTGTGCCTACAAGGTGATTGAGTGGGCCTTGACTTTCAGATGTGCAACAGTCCATCAAAGCAGGGTCTAAATTGCTTTGTATGCCAGACAGAGGTCACCTCTGAGGAGTCTGTATGGAACTGAGTAGAGGAACAGTGCTTTTAGCCTATCTGTGTAGGGTGGTGTTTGGGGTCCTGGATTCTCCCAGTGAGGTACCTCTGTGGTCTCTCTAGCTGCTGCATGTGCTTTGTGGGGTACATGCCGAAGGGTGCATTGTACAATATAATTGGCCTTATAAGGTTAGAATACATGGATCTTATGACCTCTTTGTTCCTGGATGAGATACCCTTACTTTTATGTTGGCCCATCTATGAAGCTTTTTGTACAATGGAAGCAACATGGTGCTCAGATTTCAGATTGCTATCAACCAGGGTGGCCAAATGCCTCATTACTGATTATGTATGGAGGACATTGCTGTTAATGTGATAATATGTGGGGGCGTCAGTCTCTCCAAAGGGGATGACAACGCATCTGCAGGCATTCAGCTTGAGGCAATGTTTCTGGTAGCAGTCATTTGTTTTGGTGAGACCCTGTTGTAGGACGTCCACATCACTTTGGGTATTGATGACTGTTCCCAGCTTGCAGTCATCTGCCACCTTGGTCAGCCACAGGCCAGTGTTTTGGCTTGCACCTCATGGAAGTATATCCCATATACCAGAGGCCCCCAGACTGATCCCTGGGGTATGCCACTCATTACAGGTGTACTGCTTGACTTGGATACCCCTGTCACAATTATGCAGGTCTAACAATGAACCAGTTTGCTACCATCTGGTAACATATGGATTGCTGCCTAGTTGACAGAGTTCATGTACTATGGCCAAGTGGGGAGCAGTGTGTTAGGCTTTGGCTGAGTCAAGGTGGCCAGAGTGCACCATCTTTTCATCATCCATGCCTTTGCTCGCTGTCACAGGGAAGTCATCTAGAGTTCACTGGTATACCTCCCCTTGAGAAAGGCAGACTGTGTGGAGTCAAGTATTTGTTTGGAGTTTACCAATGTCCCTGTTAATGAGGTCCATGATAATCCATTATGATCCATAATGATAATACCTCAGATGGTTTGTGTTACTATGTTATTATTAGGCCACATGTTGGCCCTAGCTGTTAACCTGTCACAGACTGACATCTGTATAGGCCCATACATGACAGTCAGACACAGACCCACAAATGGGGACAGGGTGTTAATAATGCTCTTGCAAACACAGACAGCTGGGATACCGGTTTGGTATAAGCTTGCTTTTTCTTATGAGTATGACATTTCCTTCTCCGCTGTCTGCCATTGATGTTTTGACATGAACCTTTCTTCTTTGGCACATAGTTTGGCAGGCAAATGCAATGTTAGGACAAGCAGAATAGATATACAAGGCATACTTGTGATCTTTCTGTGACAGCCTGTCATTCCAGGGGTATGGATAGTGGACTGTGACTTGTTCTCAGTGCTGACACAGTAAGGTGGCAGCCATTTAACACCTGATAGTACACTGACTTTCAGGTACCTGCTGTCCTGCTAGGCACTGTGTAAGTTACTCCAAGCTGTGTACTGTCCATATGTGTGTCTCCCTGTTGCTGACTTGTCCAGCTTTTCTGCAGTGACAGATATTGACTTCTGTGCAGTGTGTACATTTCCTACCGTAGGTGTAGCTGCATGCAAAATAGTTGGTACAGAAGGTCTTGGAACATGGACCCTGCCAACCACAATACTGTACCTAGGCCAATAAGCAACAACGGCCAAGAGTAAGTGCTGCCCACCTCCTGACAGTATTAACCATGGATATACATAGCTCATTGCCGCCTGCATGTTGTGGACATGCGACAGGTTATCAAGTTGATTGTGATAGCCCTGGGAATGTATGTTCTGCTGCTATTCCCCTACAAACATACATGTTACTGCATTTCTATGGGGACATGGGTATGTTGGGGGCATACTTGTCAACTGTACACATTTGCACAGACTGTGTACATGTTGGCTTTACTTTTTGATTCCATTTAGCATAGTGTTGGGCCTGTCTTGAAGAATACTGGAATATCACTAAAGACCAAAGGTTAGAATGTAATGGCAGACATTTGAGTTTCAGACTTCCTACCCTTCAGAGACTTCATGCAACTGCAAGACCTGCTGTGATATCAATGTGTAAGTCTATAAGAGGACTATTTCATTATTGTCCCTATTTGTGGGCCTTTGCCATACATTTCTTTATGGTTTTCTATGGCTGACTTGCTGGGAGAGGCTGAGGGGTGAGTATGGGACCCCAACATTGACATCCATGCATGTGACCTATGACTCCCCAGTTTATTTGTCCCCCACATACACTGCAGTGAGTTTTTTCACCTATGGGACTACTGCATACTCTTGTGGAAGGCAGTATTGGGTAGATTTTTCCTGTTGTCCCACAGTCAGTTGTCTGCTGCTATCCTGGTAGGCCACCCCATTCCCTTGCATACATGCAGCAATACCTTAGATATGCTACCAAAACATACTATGATATTCATTTATTCTTAAGAAGAGTGACTTACCTTGTGCCTGCGGCAGTTATGAGGAAGCTGCTTGTGGGCGGGCTCTGTCAGATGCACGCAGTACACAGCCTATACATGGTAGGGTACAGGTTGTGTGAAGTGTGTGGGATCCATTTTACTGTGTGTGTGTGTAAGTCAGAGGGAGGTGTCAGTCCCTGGGTCCCTAGAGTGTCAGTGTATGTGCTATGTGTTGCCTCTTTGCCAAGGCCAGGGCATACTGGGCACACCTACATTGGCCTACAGGGGAAGGCTCAGGGGGTTCCTCCTCCAAGTCCCCCTGTGCCTGTGGAGACCTTGGCAATGGTGGGGGCTGTGTGCCCCTTCCCTGTGATGGTCCTGCAGCAACTGTTTCAGCAGGATCATATTGTGTAGCATGGCACATACTATGAACATGTATGCACATGTGGCTGGAGAGTACCGCAAGGCTCCACCAGATATGTCATGGGACCGGGACCGTGACTTGAGCATCCTAATCACATGCTCTATAGTGTTCCTAATTTGTGCGTGTGCCTCAGTATGGCATTCCTCAGTGGGTATGTGTGTGCATTTCTGATGGGTGTCATCATCCACAGTTCCAGTGCATAGCCAGCATCCCCCACAAGATGGCCATATGGGATGTCTCCCCCTGGCAAGTGCCTGGTACAGCTGTGAGGCATGCCAGATGTGGGAGTCATGATAGCTGCCAGGGCTGCCAGCACACACATTCATGATAATGCCCTGGGCATTCCACACAACCTGGCAGTTGATGGAGTGATAGCACTTGCAGTTGACATACACTCTACCATCTTCACTGGGTGGTGCTTTGATGTGGACATGAGTGCAGTCAATGGCACCCAGTACCTCTGGGTAGTCTGCCACATGGTGGAAGAGAAGCATATTGCTGGTCCTCTCCACAGGGGTGCTGGCGAAATAAATGTGCTTACTGGCATGTAGTAGCATGGCATCCAGGAACTGGTGTAGTATCCTGGATGCAGATGCCTGTGAGACCCCATGATGTCCCCAGTAGGTCTTTGGAAAGTACCTGTAGCTAGTATTTTTAAGGCTACACATACTTTGGTTTCAACTGGGATGGGTTCCCCTCTGTTGACTCTGGGCCTGAGGTGAGGCTGGCAGAGCTCAGTGAGTTGGTGAAGTATGTCCCAGTCTAGCCTGTAGTGCTCTAGTATCTCCATATCATGTAGCCCCTGGAAGGTTACCCTGGGTCTGAACACTCTTTTCCTCCTCGGCCTGGGCCAGTTGTCAGCATTATCCTTATCACCCTCAGTCTACAGCACATAGAGATGTAGCAAAGTAGCAGCAGCCTCTATCATTTTGTTAGTTAAAATTCCCAAGTGTGTATACCAATGATGCAGAGTTTGTGGGAAAAAACATACTGAAAGGTGTTTGCATACTTTATAGTGGTGTGCTGCAGATGCTGCCTGTGTGATTGGCTGACTATGATACATTCCACCTGCCAACTCTATCACTGGGGGTTTGAATGGGCCATTGTGAGTGGCAGAGCCCATATTAGTGATTTGTAGTTCATTTCCTTTATTCTGCTATTTCCTTTTTTTTCTCTGTTTCTGCTGTAATTAAGCCCCGTGGTATGCCATGCAAACTGTTTCAGCTAGTGTAAACTTTACTGAGCAGAAAGGACCCTCCCCTGGACACGAACACACTCATCATTTCATGAACCAGCTAAGAACAGCTAAGCAGCTTCATACACACACACCCCTTGCTTATCTCTGCTTAGCTCAGTGCAAATAGAATCCACAGATCTCCAATGTGTTTACACCAAGCATGACACACCCCCTTTTCATGTCAGCTGCTCCTTCTGCTTACATCACTGCATTATAGCTCCTACACGGTTAGGTACCTGCAGATACAGTCTCCCATTTTGCTATTCAATAAATTTAGCTCATTTACATACCCCTACTGGCTTATACCCTAGTTACACCACTACACCGGAGCCTATGTCCTTAGCAACCACTGTTACCTGTCACTGTTATGAGTTTACATGCTGCCCACTATAATGGCAAAATTACTGTTTCACATTTAATTGCCTTTTTTTATTTTCTGCATGATCGCATTTGCATGTCGCTGTGAGACCCTTAAACGTCCGGAAATTGGCCCAGAAAATTTTGATTTTTGCAATTTTGCAACACTTTGGCATGCCAATGGCCATAGTATTGGCCATTGGCATGCCTAATGAACATAATACATGCTTTACTTTGAGCTGTCATGCTCCCATTTTGATTTTTGCAGAAATGTACACTGTTACTAACCACATACATTTCTGCTGCAGACATGGCTTCAACATGGATGCCTGTCTGCTTCCTGGATCACAAATTCACCTCATTTGCATGGTTTTCACCAGCAAATGAGGTGATTTGCATTATTCCATCATGTCCTTGCTGGAATATTGCTCAGAGGCTCGTGCACGCCCCCAGCCTTGTTTACTGGATCGCACAGGTTCCAAACTCTGTGTTTGAGCCATGGCACTATGCTTACATGGAGATTAGCTCCGTGTAAGCTTTACTGAATTCCCCCCATTGTGTCTGTTGCTGCACTGAAGCTGAAAGATAACATCTTTTTATGGCCTGGCCATAAAGTAATTTAATTTCAGTTATTTTTCTGAAGTCAACCTCCTGTATTCCAGTTTCCACTGTTAAAATATACATTTAAACAGTTGCAATAGTGCATGTTCATTTCTGTTCTTTTCCAGTGGGGTACACTGTGGATACATTTCAAACACAAGCACTCTAAAAAATATCTCTTCACTACACATCTGTACAAACCGTCTTATATAACATACAGTTGTAATCTATTTGTATCACAAGCATCTTATATCGATCATGTTAATATTCACAAATGATATATAATTATTTACAAAATTCCAGATAGCTGGGCTGGCAGTATCTCCTTTCGTGACACTTCTGTATAAATCATGTTGATATTCACAAATTACATATAATTATTTACAAAATTCCAAATAGGTGGGCCTGCAGTATCTCCTTTCTTGGCAGATCAAAACAACCAAAGGTTATGACCAAGTGGGTATTATCAAAAATGTTTGTGAGGAACCGAGATCCTATACTGTTCAATCGGAAGGAATGGAATTTAGAAGAAACTGAAGACATATACCTCCAGTTTCTGAATCAGTGACACTGCAGATTGCCTGTGCCAAAGACTCTAGTTCTCAGAGTGACCTTACACTAGTTCCAATTTCAGAGGACAGTGTATTTTTCTCAAATAATCCTCATGCTATTCCTGAAGTCCCCATTAAAAAGAATTACCCAGAGACTGTCCCTGTTGCTAAAACTAGTCACAGCTTTTATATAACCAGATCGGGTAGCATTTGCAAACCCAATCCAAAATACACAGCAACTTGGACTTGAGTTTGATTTGTTATTAATATTAAAATGTTCTCTAGCATATACATTGTCTTGTTTTCCTATTGCATGTCGAACAAATGAAAGCGGGAGGATGTAGATCATTATGTGCAATGTTTTTATTGAACCACTGCAGTTAGATAGCACATGCATATAAGTTACTGAGAATGTGCAAGATCAGTGCCATTTTGTATAGTCAGCCAGGGTGAATGCAGACATGAATGGAGATTCACATGCATGTGCGTTTGAAGTAATGTGTAAATCAGTTAACTTGAATACATGTTTCAGTTACAGTTCCTGACAATGCTTATTCAAAATAAATGTCTTGAACCCATACACTAATTTATAGTCTTTTTTGAATGCATGAGACAAGCAACATTTTCATCCTTTGACCTAGTCAATTGTTAAGCCTATACAGCCCATTTTTTGCACAGTCACCCAAAGTGTTTCACAAGGACTACAATTCGCCATCTGCATGCAGACATACTGCACTGGTTCATAAACCAAAAAGGACTCAACTATTTGTAGTCAGGCTGGTCTACCTGCTTGTGATGTCATCAGTCTCTGAATCTCTTGATTGGCTGGAAAGCATTGGCTGCTGATACCTTTAATCTGGTATGAGTTCTCTTCTGGCTGCCTTGACCAGTACTGTAGCCAATATCACGGATTCTGCTCCCATACACATATGAGAGTAAGACTCTAGCCTAAGAATATGCCACCTCCAGGGTTTCTGCTCTCAGACAATTGCAGGCATTATAATCAAGTTAAGATCAAGCATTGCCTCTTTACCTAGTCAAGTTACACCCAAATACAGATCTTTATTTAAAACACTTTTGTCATTGCTTGAATCCCTTAATTTAGAATTGCCTTTGTGATGATAGCAGGAACTGCCAGCTATGCCACAAGAAGTAGGGCAGTGGATGTGTAACATATGCCAACACAGCTAGCTGGAATTTTGTAAAGAATTATATGTTATTCAAATATCAAACTGATTTGTACAGATACTTGTTTTGAAAAATGTATTTGTAATGCTGTGTGTGTTAGAAATGTATCAACAGTGTTTCCTGCTGGAAAGCAAAGAAATGTACATGCATTATTGTAATTGTTTAAATGTATATATTCAACAGAGGATACTGGGAGAGAAGACGTTAATCTCAATCCACCTGACGTTGAGAAATAGTAAGAAAATTAAATTACTGGGCCTAGGCCATAAAGATGTTATCTCACAGTTTTGAATGCATCCAGAGACAAAAAGTCTGTACAAGGAAGCTTCCCGCATTGTCATTGGGGTGGAGGTTTGAAATTGTTTTATGACTTCCAGGAGCTCCAGCAGATCTTAGCAAGGCTCTGTGTGTGTGTATTATTGGCACCTATGTGATAAATCCTGGCAGCTTCTAGCAATGAGGGATTGCATGGGAACCAGAAGTCAGATGACCAGATGTATGCAATGTCATTCTGTACAGAAATAATGTTTTAATATTAGAGGAGACTGAAGTCTCAGAAGCAGTCTGCTTCTTGGAACCTGACATAGAAGGGTCCCTGCCTACTTCATCTTGCCT
>NC_056750.1:175494580-175587080 GCF_019279795.1 Protopterus annectens | reverse complement strand
ATGAAAGGGGCTGATAGTTTTAGGTATTCTGAAGGTAAATTATCAGGGGCATTTGTACAAGGTTTTAGTTTCAGGAGAAGTTTGTGGATGATGGATGTAGGAATGGGTGACAGAGAGAAGTTGGGTAGGGGGTTTGAAGGATTGTGTGATGATGGTGGTTTTGTAATGTCTGGGTTGATGGGTGGGAAGGTAGTAGTTGTAAGTTTGGTGATGGTGTCAATAAAATATGTATTGAAGAGTTGAGCTAGCTCAGAGGGGGGTTATCTGGGTTTGGGCATGGCTTATTATTAGTGCCTGGGTAGAATAGGGAATTAATGTTCCCCAGAATTTCTTGGGATTTTGTTTATTCTGGTCTTGCATAGATAGGAAATATTCTTTTTTGATTTTAGCAATTAAAAGTTTAGTTTGATTTCAAAGTTGTTTGTAAGGATTTAGGTTGGAGGGTGTTTTGTCTTTTTGCCAGGTTTTCCAGGCACTGTCCCTAGAGGACATGAGTTGCTTTGCTTTGTGGCTTTTGACAGCCAGCAGGCATATTTAGATTTGACTCTCTTTAGTCTGAGGGAGGCAAGACTGTTCAGGGTTTGTAGAAATGTAGAATTGAAGAATTCTACAGCTTCATTGAGTGGGAGAGATTTTAGGGGGCTCCAGTTTGTTTTGTGCAGTACGTCATTGAGGGTATCATGAGAGAAATGAATCAAATCTCTGGAATATCTATATTGGGGAAGGCTGGGTGTAGAGGTGAGCTTACGTATAATGAAAGCTGGACAGTGGTCACTGATACTGTCTGGGAGAGTACCTGAGGAAGAGATTTTGTCAGGTTCAGAAACCAGGATCCAGTCCAAGGTTGACCCTTTCTTATTTTTTTTGTCTTGTCTGGTAATATCAGATATAAGTTGGGAGTAAGAACAAAGGTTGATATTTGTAGAGGATTTTTTATTGGTGATGTCTAGCCAACTGATACTGACATTGGCCTAGAATAATAGCTTCATTTTGTATGTTGAGGCTTGTCCAGGCTAGAATGTCTTCCAGAATAGGGCAGTTGTTACTTGGGGGAATGTATATAACTATAATGCAAAGGCTTTGCTGTTGTTAAATTTGAGGAAAGTAACTAATAGCTCAGCAGCTGCGGTGGTGGTGCTGCGGTAGCGTTGTCACCTCACAGTAAGACATTGTCCTGTTCAGTTCTCAGCTAAAGCGTCTTCTGTGTGGAGACATGCGTGAATGGGCGTACCTTCGTTGAAGGTTGTGCATCAGGCCCGGCAAGTCGGTACATAAAAATCTACTGC
Organism: Protopterus annectens; assembly: GCF_019279795.1. Classification (NCBI taxonomy): domain Eukaryota; kingdom Metazoa; phylum Chordata; order Ceratodontiformes; family Protopteridae; genus Protopterus; species Protopterus annectens. The sequence continues at coordinate 175,585,794 of NC_056750.1, read as the reverse complement.
CAATCATTAGCAGACCGGAGTTCCGCTGTGGGGACCCCTAACCGGGAAAAAGCCGAAAGATACAACAACAACTAATAGCTCAGCAGAAGGGAAAAGGGGACTAGGCTTAGAGTAAGGAATGACTGTATAGGTGCTTGGGTATAGCAAAGCATCACCACTGCCTTTTTTGTGCAGTCTATCTGATCTGAGGCAGGAGAAGTTTGGGGGAAGAATTTCAGAATCATTTATATCTGCCTTTAGCCAAGTTTCAGTGAGGGAGGTGAAGTCTGGTTTGTGTTGGCTTAGCCATGCATGCAGGTGGAGAATTGAGTTCCTAATGCTCTTGAGATTAACAGTGGTGAAGGTTAAACATTTTGTGTAGCTGGGAGACTTATGAGAAGGGGGAGTAGGGCCTGAATTTGGGTGTATGTCACCACAGAGGGTTCATTTACAAATAATAGGAAAGTAGCTAGGGAGAGGCTTTTTTGTGTAGTTGATGTGTTTGCGATCTCAGTGAGAAACAGTGGTGTGTTGTGTGGGGAGCAGAATAATTTTCTTTTGTAGTATAGGATTAGTTGGATACAGGCTAGAGCAGATAATAATGTAGCTAGGTGTGGTGTGATAGTGAGTTGATGTAATGGGGGGAGGGTGGGGAAGAAAGATAGGTTGTATGATATGAAGTTAGTGTAAGCAGGAGAGAGAATTGGAGAGTGAATGTGAGAAGAAAGATGTTGAACAGAAGAGACATAGTTGAGTTATTTAACTATAAAAGGCTAAGGTGTAAGTTGTTGAGAGTGGGTGAGAGGTATGGGATAGGTAGAGTACAGGAGTTTATGGCAGTTTTGGATGTATAATTGTATGGAGGAGTAAATAATATATTGAAAGTTGGTAGGGGATGGTTAATTAAGGAGTGAGGTGGGGTAAAGGGATGGAGTTGGGTTGGGAATAGAGGAGTGTCTGCAAGTGGAGAATTGGTAGTGGGAGGAGTTTGGAGATGAAGTAATGTAATTGGAGGTAGGGAGTATGTGGTGTTGTGAGAGGTGATAATTAGGAGGGCTGTGGTGTGGGATATGGTAGACTGGGAAGTGTGGGAGGTGTTGTGAGGTGGAGGAATGTGATTGGCGGTGGGTGTTGCAGGGTGCGGTATAAATGTAATTGATATGGGGGTGTGTGAGAATGGGGTAGGGTAAGGGAGTGAAATAAGCCAGAGTGTAGCGAGGGTGAACAGAGTGAGGCCAGCCCCAGCTGGAAGAGGCAAGAGTCCCACCAAAAACATTCAGTTTGGAGGGGATTAAGGTTTCAAATGCCTGTATCAGGTAGGTGGATGGTATATATTAAACAGAAACACTTCTGACCAAAAAGCAGGAAAAATAGATGTGTCTCTTCTACCTTTCCTTAGAGAGGTTACTTAACTCTTTATTAGCTATCTATGTATTTATGAGGGATGGGATGGGGCTGTATGGTAGTAAATTATGAGGCCGGTTTACAAGAATTACTGCAAACTTATGCTGCCATCTAGTGGTATAAGCTGTGAAACACCGGGGTTGGGTAACAGCTACGGGGAATTATTCTGTGGGAAGGAGGAATGGAACAAACAAAAGGGAAGGAGAAATCTTCGGGTCAGTCAAGCCACTAGTGTGCCAGCCCTAGAAATCACCCAAAACAATTTAGAAATCTACAGCAGAAACAAAAAACAGCTGATGGCTGAATCCAGACACCTACACTATAGGTTACAGGGTGACACGTCTATGTAGATAGTTGGAGGGACGTCAGGAATGTATGCAGTCCAAGTTGAGAAGTAAATGGTGGCACAGTAGGGGGTAGCCCAAGTGGTAGTACTGGTATTTCAAGCTGTAAAACAAACAAAAAGGTGCTAAGGTAAGATAGTACGAAGGGGAACAAGTATTACAAACCAGAGATGGATGGATTCAAATTAAAGTCAAGAGGTAATTAGAGAGTACTGACTGAATAGACAGCGAGAGGACAGTGAGATAGAAGGTGAGATGAAATACACTTACAATTGGGGGAGAAAACAAGAGGGAGGCAATAGACTTGTTCTTGAAGCACTAGTTCATATTGATACATGAATACAGGCAAAAGGCTTAGACTATAATCCTGGCTCAGGCAGTAAAGTATTTTGACTATTAGATCTGTCTGTAAATTCAGGCTTATGTCTGAAGCCAAAGAGAACTCCAAATCCTTCTTTAGTTATGTTAGAAAAATAAGAAACAGCACTTAACAATGCACAGAACTTATATTAAATGACACAACCTAGTCAGTTCTGGTGGACACTGCCAATATACTGCATAATAAATATAGCACAAATTTTACATGTGTGACTATTACACAAAACCATATAATCCCCATATCCCTCAAATTCCCCCCATCATCGATAAAGAACATCTACTGAAAGTTCTGTCCAAGAATAAAAACACTTCCTCTATGGGACCAGATAACATATGGGGCTGTCTGATAAACAGTACTAAACATTCCCTGATGCAGAACATCTTCATAAGCTATTTAACTTGAATTTAACTACAGACTCAGCCTCAGAAATATGGCATATGGCACTGGTGACACCACTCCATAAAGGTGGCACCAATACTGACCCCACAAATTACACAGCAATTAATTTGATGAGCCTTATTTGTAAGGCCATAGAATACATTCTGACAGACATACTGTAATTAATCTGGACAATAAAATATGGTTTCCAGAAGGTAGCTCCTGTCTAATGAACTTGGTAAACTTTTACACACAGCGTACCTTGATTTGGCCAAGGCATTTGGCATCATATTTCATGCTAGTACACTTAATAAACTAAATCAATTGCAAATAGACACTTGCATGGTAAGATGGATTGCAAATTGGCTAAAAGACAGAGGCCATATCGTTCAGATGGTAGAGGCGTTATTTTGTTCTTTATTTACTTCTCTGACCTATAAACTATAAATCAAGGCCTATGGCTAACCAAGTCTGCAGACGACTGCAAATTGGGAGGCACTGTCAAATCCTGCTCTGATACAGAAGCCCTCAGCCAGGAACTTAACACTTAAAAATGCCTAATGTATTGAAAATGGGCTTAAATTAAATGCAAAAAAAAATGCAACATTGCCACATTTGACAAATAAACTATCTCACAGCATGTAACATCGACAATACCACACTTCAAAATGAAAATGTAATTACAGATTTGGAAACCTAGGTTGAAAATTTCCTCTCCTTTGACCACCATGAAGTAATGGCTGTCAGAAAGTCCTTCTGCTTGGCACAGCTGAACACTGATCTGAAAAGGTTCTTGTCTTCTTGTATTCAGCACTGATTAGACCAGTTAAAGAATACAGCATCTCCTTTGCGATATACCTCTCCAGACATACCAAACAGTTGGAAAGACCCCAGAGACTCCTAACAAAGAGAATCACTTGTTTAAATACCCTAAGCTACCAGAAAAGACTAGCAGGCCTAGTCCCTCTTTTCTTTGTCTAATAGGTTCCCCAGAGGGGACCTATACCTTGCCCTTCTGAGCAATCAGTGGCCCAGTAGTCCAGAATCTCCTGTACCTCCACAAATCAAATAGTCCTAGAAATACCAGAACAAAGGATCCAAATTTGCATAAGTGGATCAATAAACTAAGGTGGAGAGGCAGATTTGTTACTTGGCATTTCCCTCACCTTTGGAATACACTCCCTCTACAGACCAAGTAGTGTGATATACTATCTCCCTTCAAATGGGTCCTGGATAATTGAATGGATATACATAAATTCACCCTGGGCTGGACAGGCCTAGCCCTTGACTGGTCTAGCCCTCCTTAAGATTGAAGGTACAATGCAGGAACTGTAATGGTCCTAAGAATATGTGTGTGTGTGTGTGTGTGTGTCTGTGTGTGTGTGTGTGTGTGTGTGTGTGTGTGTGTGTGTGTGTGTGTGTGTGTGAAACAAATCTCAGCTACTCAGCTAGCACAACAGTGGATGAAATGTCATCCACCAGCATAGCATACATTGTACAAAAACAATCAATTGCACAAAATGTTGACATTATAAATAATATTCAAAAACAGTAATTTTATAGAAGGCAATCCCCACCAACACTTGCTCCCCCGATGTGGGAGGTTATGCCTTCCCACACTCCATACTATTTATATAGTAAACCAACTCCAACATCATACAACAGAAGGGAAAAGGGTAAACTCTCCAAACCCTACTATGTACCAATTTCAGCTCATTCAGTTCTGTGACATTAGTTCTTCAATAATTTGTGAATCAGCCAAATTAGCCAAAACACACACACACGGACACACATATTCACTCAGGCACACAAATACACACACATGTATGTGTGCGCACGACACACACACAAAAAAAAACATACAAAATAAAATATAAAGAAAAATGTCTTCATGCAGTTTGATAGCAGAAGGCAAAAATACCTCAGTCTTTCATTAAGACAAACAGAAAGAATCTTCACTCCACTCCTGAAACAAAAAAACTGACTCAGATAAGCAGCATAAGTGGCTGTGCCAACAAATCTTTCTGCTCTTTAAAAGGCTACAAAAGTAGATATGCCTTTGTCACAATATAGCCAGTGATCTCTCTTTCTGCTACCCTCCAAAATAATGCATTAATGCAGACGACAAGGTGTTATCCAATAAACAGTCCTTGTGGCATTGGTTAATTAGACACCACGATGTTGGACATCAGCAAGCTGCTAATTTACTTTAATAGTGTATAAGTAGAGGCATGCACACAACTCCAATGAAATTACTGTCCCTTAAAGGCTTCAAGTGGAAGTAAATCACACATGTGATGGTTCACTGTTCACACAAATGCCAGTACAATTACTGGCCTTTAGCAATATCAGATATACCAAATAAGTGTGCCATCCTCAGTAATACTGACCTGTGCAGTTCAAAGGGCATCCTAAGTACAGCTGCATTTGTGGTTATTCTGTTAGAGTTAGCAATGGCAGAAAACATACACACACACACACACACACACACACACACACACACACACACACAAACCAGCAGTCCCAAGGTGCACTATCATTGAAGCAGGACTCATCTTCACCTTTGTCATTAGCCACGGTTTCACTGCCACCTATTTATAATACAGAGAAGCTTAAAAAGGTATGTATATGTACTAAAAGGAGACCCCTGTCATGTAAAATCCAATGATTATATTTACCTTTACTCTTATAAGAATTCTTATGTGTTCAGACTTGGTGCTGGTAATTTCATTATATGTTGTTATAACATTTTTATAATGAGTAACACATTACCCAGTCAAATTCACAGTCTGTCTGTACAATGACAATAGCTACAATTTGCATTTTTTCACCTTAATTACAAAAAGTAATTGTCAATTCAGATTGTTGTTTACTGTTTCTTTGTTCATCAATATACAAGGTGTTAAGAAAATATGTCACACCAACATTGTTCCTATTATGTTTTTTAATGTATCATGCAAATTTGTAAAAGCAATCACATTGGTTTACTTATCACTTTCAAACAAAAATTAACTCACTTTTCTCCCTGAGCAAACAGAAACACTGCCTACTCACCATCAAGGCTCTGGGTCTCGGCAAGCCTGAGTCGGATACAGCGGGTTACTGGTGAATGAATGAACAAAGGCTGAATGAATGAATGTTTAACTTGGTGGAAGTCCATAGATAAAACTAATTAAAACAGGAAATGTTTAATGTATCTCTTAAAATGTACTAGCTGCAATGAATGTCGATTTTATAAATACTTTAACATGCTGTTGGGCATGTGTTTACAAAATATTAATTAGCACTGCATGCACCAGCAGAATTCATCCTTTCATGGTACACAAAGCACCCAAGAACTCAGTGAAGCCTCGCTAATTACTCAATCAACTGTTAGTTGTGACTTAAGATATTGTATATTCATTTTGTGTGCTTTACATTTCATTGTCCACAGTTATGGCTTCAAGGGGATCTTTGGATCAGTCCATCTGCACAGTTTACAAAAATATATATTTAAAACTATGTTTACAAGCAGGTGGACAACAGTCAGACCACTCAGTAAATCTAAGCACATTATGATGACCTAGCTGTGTCACAAAAATGATACATATTGGTTTTACAAAGGGAATACAGTATTTGGAAATCATCCAAACTGCTGGTTGGCTATGGAGAGACACCTGTAATCCACTCAAGTGCCCCTCACTCATTCCCCTAGCCAGTTAGAGAGACCCATAATGGATTAAACAACAGCAACCAATTCAATGAGAATATTCTGAAACTTTAAAAAGTAGAAGCTTTGAAAATCCACACAAAACATTTGTAATTGTTATTACTTAGTACTTTTTATGTCTGTAAACTTTATTTACAATACATTGCTTAGTGTTCGCTATTTAGATAAAAAAAAACACAGAGTTACTAAATTCATATAGACTCTTAAATGATAATATATTTTGGACAAAACTCATTGTTTGCTGTATGTGCTTTGCTATCCTTCCATTATTTCAAAATGTTCTGCAATGCAACATTGGTAATCATTGTAGAGTACCAACTCACATTTATTGAAATGCATTTATTACTCATTCAGAGCTCTTGCCTGATTTTACATGACTTTTGAGCTTGGTGCTAATATACATTTAAGGCAAAAGACATCAGTGTTTATACATCATTTGTAATCTGACTATGGTAACAAGCTTGGAGCAAGCAACTTTCAAATACCATAATGTATATTACCGTAAATTGGAATAAAATAAACAGAAAAGGATAACAATTTTACTTTTCTTAAGTATCAGTCAGTTAAACATTAGCTACATCCAAATGAAAGTGTTAACCAGCTGCACGTATGAAAAATGTTTCGTCAAGCGATGTGAGGCAAAATATTTCTCAGCAAATGAAAAATGAACTTTATTTAGGTTTGTTGGGAAGACAATGCAGTCATTTTTAATGAATAAAATATAATCTGCTTAACCAGCTAGAAACCTAGTTTTCCTGTAATAAACTTTTTATTACTTCTTTCTTCTCAGTGGTAGAATACAGCTGTAAACAGATCACATATGATTGACCCAAATTTAAAAGTTGTATTTTGAAAGAAAGCTATGCCAGTTCTGCCATCTACTGGTTGAAAAAATACATGCACAAAATAGAAACCGACTTCACCTGCTGTCTGGAAAACTTGAAAACCTGCGCACATTGCTTCTTTCTTTGGCAAATGTTTTGTAAGAATGACAACTGACATAGTGGCATGACATTTCTGGCAGACACAGGATATAATTTTACTTCATCTTTGGAAAAGTCAGCTAGGTTTGTGCAGGCCTTAATATGATTACTAGATAGTAAAATGCAGTTTCCTTGTATTCACAAACTATGATTTTCTTGCATTCTGCCAGTCTGTCTATCTACTGTGTTTGATTTACTTTCTGTATTCTTTTCTATTCCTGTTGATCCTAATCAAAGGTGTTGACAGACATACTCAATGTACTCATGAGTTTATTTCCTAAGCATCTGTTGGAATCTCTATTACTCGAGGAATACAGAATGTTTAGAACTGTCTAAACAAATATTTGCAGTACAGAGCTACACAAAACTTGCATATGCAATAGGAATGCACCTCTAAAATATTTTTTTTTTATGATTATAAGTGGCAAAAGTTGAAAATAATGTTTCTCTTTCCTATGTTTATACGGGGCAACATTTTGACTATTTTGTAGATTTTTTTAATGATAGGTCGATAGCAGGGGTAACATTAGCTATGAGTATGAAATACATATTTCAGGTTACACCTCAGCATTGCAGTATCACTTTGTCTTTTCATTTTGCACACGACTCTTTAAACATATTCTAGGACTAGAAAAGGTGCCAGTCTAGTTAAAATATAAAAGTCTATTCCTGAAAGGGTTGTAATAGCCTTTAAATTGCCATCTGTGTTTCCTGCAAGAATATTTGATTACATAAGCAGGACACTGTATATTGTTGTCACCAACTCCATCATATTCAATGCTTTTGTATATAAAGCCTGCGGCATGTTTAGTCTCAAAGCATGACAGTCACTGGGGATTGGAAGCAAAAATCAAATCAAATATCCGTTGATATATATATCTAACATATATATATATATATATATATATATATATATATATATATATATATATATATATATATATATATATATATATATATATATATATATATATATATATATATATATATATATATATATATATATAAATATATATATACATACACATACATACATGCATGCATAAACATTGCAGATCAAAACACAAAAAACAGCATTACAGATATAGGCAGCAATGAACTTTATTGCAGACACCAAGATTAAAAACAAAGATGAACTAAGCTTTGTTCCAGAGGCCTTCTTTACCTTATCAGCCTTGTCTGCCATTATGTCAGTCATCAGGCTTTTATAATTAAAAAAAAAAGATCAATGATCAACTTGTAAATATAAACGCAGTATACAAACATTGTTTTTGCCCTTTCCTCAGTGTGGAACAATCTCAGAGTTGGTATGTAATAGGCAGGGGGTGTGGGGGTGCATGGGAAGCTGGCAACCCCCTCCCCCTGCAAAAAACAGCATTTTATGTGATGCCAACTTCCAGAGAAGAAGCCAGTTTGATACTCTAAGATTCAATCATCTCAGTTTTGATACCTGGTCATTCGATCTTTTGACATACATCCAATATAAGAGCAAGCTTCACTAAGGAATTCTACACTTATTTAGAAAAATGCGTAGAACAAGCAGTCCTCACCAGAATAACGTATTACAGGAAATTTAAAAACAAAATACCTGATGATCCACCACAGTAAATAAACTATACAACAAAAGAAAGAAACACCTTAAATTAGTCAGTAGATCCAAAACTCCTCTTCTCATGGAAAGTATGAAACTCTTTACCAAAAAAACAAAGAACACTATCAGGTCCACTAAAAGACCCCATGAACCTAAGCCAAAGACAATTAAAAATCCTTCTTTAACTTCATTAGCAAACTAAAACTAACAATACCTTAAATTACTCAGCACTTCTTCATAATAATACCTGCTATTCTGACCGAATAAACATTACCAACATTCTTAAACACAAATACAGTGCCAGCTTCACCCCTGAGAGACTTTTGTTCATGGGCCTGAAAACTCTGAATGCCTTACTCCCCCAATTATCTCTAAAGATCATTTACTGAAAGTGCTAACCAAGACCAAAAATACTTCCTCCATGGGACATGAAAATATACCTGCGGTTTAATTAACAGTGATAAACGTGCCATTGCAGACACACTCCTCAAACTGTTTAAACAAAGTTTAGCTACTGGTTTTATCCCTGATGAGTGGTACTGCACTGGTGATGACCCTCCATAAGGGCGGCCTTTCACTGACTTGATAATTACAGACAAATCAGCCTTACAAGTCTGATCTGCAAAGCTGTGTAATGTATTATAGCTAACCTCATAAACTGTGATATAAAAAATCTTGTTAGACTTGACCCCCAAAAGTCTGGCTTTATGAAGGGTAGATCCTGTCTATTTAATTTTGGTCAACTTCTTTAAAATAGTTATAGAGACTATAGAAGGTGACCATGCAGTGCAAGTGGCATACCTTAACTTGGCTAAGGCCTTCAATACGAATTTCCATGCTGGTATCATACAAAATCGAAATGCTATAAAAATCAACCCTACATGGCAAGAAGGATAACAAACTAACCAAAAGACAAAACTCATGCAGTGCAAGTTGCAGATGCCTTATTAAGAAGTATGAAGGTGTTCAGTGATGTTCCTCAGGGTTTAGTGCTGGTACCTCTTCTTTTTGGTATTTACTTCTTAGATCTCCAAGCAGAGTGCCAAATTCTCTAGATAAAAAAGAATGCAGGCTAATGCAAATTGGGCGTTCTTGTTAAATCACCTTATAACACCCAAACCATCCAGAATGAACTTTTCCTAGTAAAATCTTGGTGTGCTAAAAATGGGCTCAGACTAAATGCTAAAAAGTGTAGTATCACCACTTTTGACAGACAACACCTCCCCTTATCATACAACAACACACCATTACAAAATGAAAATGGAGTCTGAGATCTAAGTATTTGAGTTGATAGCTCCCTCTTTTTTGACCATCATGTGACAATGATTGTCAGGAAATTCTTTTATGTAGACAATCTTAGTTTCAAAGGAATATCACTAAGGTCTAAAGATGTAATTACTCCTTATACTCAGCATTGATCCTGCCAGTTATAGAGCTTAACACTCCCTTTAAGATGTATCAAAAATCATATCAAACAATCAGAAAGACCCCAAGGGTTCCTAACCAAAGAGATCGCAGGTCTAAAGTACCTAAGCTATCAAGACAGAGTCTGAAAGCTCTATCCCTTTATTCAGTGTCTTATATATGTTTTAGAGAAGATCAATGTCTTGCTTACCTCGCTATTCCTGACCCTCCTGTTTTTTTGCAAGACCAACATCTCCACAAGTACTAGAACTAAGGACCTAAATCTTGACCAACAGATAAATAAAAGAATGTGGAGGGACAGATTTATAATTCAGCACCTTCCGCATCTCTGGAATAAACTTCTTCTCCATATTAATCAGTGCAATTCACTATCTTCCTTTAAACCTAAACTAGAAGACTGAATGGATATCCAAAAGTTTACTCCAGGATTGACAAGTATGGCCCTCCTGAACTAAGGATGTATGGCCTGAGGGATAGTACTGACAATGAGTGAAAGGTCATTGGACTCAGTGGCCTTAAAATATCTATGAATCTATGAATCCATAATGGATCCTGGCCTTGTGCTGCCCAATGGTGAGGATTTACTTATATGCGTAGAACAAGCAGTTCATGTAAAGTCATGTACCTTAGTTTCCATATCTATGAATCTATGAATCCATAAGGGATCCTGGCCTTGTGCTGCCGAATGGTGAGGATTTACTTCCAGTCATGTACCTTAGTTTCCATATCTATGAATCTATAAATCCATAATGGATCCTGGCCTTGTGCTGCCCAATGGTGAGGATTTACTTCCAGTCATGTACCTTAGTTTCCATATCTATGAATCTATGAATCCATAATGGATCCTGGCCTTGTGCCGCCCAATGGTGAGGATTTACTTCCAGTCATGTACCTTAGTTTCCATTTACCACGCTTCTGGTCTGCAACTTCAGGCATTAGCAAAGACACAGTAAATGTTACCTCATAAGATGGTGGTGTGGTTTTCTACCTTGCACTGCTGTCTCTGCTAATGACCTTTCCTTTTCACTGTGGTACTTAAATATTGAAGAAGTGTACCAGCCAGTTATCTGTCCTGGATTTGTTTCTGTGAAACTGTGGTTGCATACTTCATATCTATGGCCACATAAGTGGTAGGTAAGGTTCCAGCCTTACCGCCACCTCTTAAATCGGGCTCCCAACCAGTCACTCCCCACTGCATGGTAGCTCTGCTGTTCACCTGTTCCTCTGAACGCACCATGGACTATGGTGGATGGAGGAAGACTGAGGATTGCAGATGATAAAATCTCCACATTAAGGAAAGGCAATTCTACAGTAACTCATTTCAAATGAAAATTATGTCAAACTGACAAACTGGGCATTAGTGTCTGATAGTTGCTGACATATCTTTATTTGTCTTGTGCAGCGTTGTAGACAGAGACAATAGTGTGCATACAAATACAAAGGAAAAGAAAAAAAAAAACAAGTTTCCATTTTTACTAGGGCACTTACCAGAGCACATGCCTCAATGTACTTCAATGTAGTGTTGCCCATGTTCAGTCAAACTGCAAACCAAAAATAAGATACAAGTGCTTTAATAATATTCTGGATGGCTACAAAATATGGACCTGCAAAGAAATATTAAGTATAGGTGAAACATTGTGACTAAAACATCTACAGTTCATTATAGTGCCACATTAACATAACAAAATATAGACAATCATAAAATACTATAAAACAGATATTTTTGCAGTGGGCTGCATCTCCTGCACCCCCCCAAAAATGGGACTTTGCCCTCACACTATTCATCACCATATATTTTACCTCAAAGGCTGTATATAACCCCCCACACACACACCCACAAACACATGCACACACACACACACACACACACACACACACACACACACACACACACACACACATGCGCGCATGCACACACACACACATGCATGCACACACGCACGCATGCATACACACACACTTACTAATACCTGCTAACCCTAACCCTAACCCTGCACAATACCCTTCAAAAACCCTTCGCATAATATTACCATTATTCAGCCAAATTTGGCTTGAATGTGTTGTTATATTTTGGTGTTCCAATTGCAAAAGAAACCTGCAGGTTTCCTTTTTAACCTTTGGTTTGGATATTAGTTGTGATATTTTGCAGGCACCTTAATGTCCCTGTGTTCCTGAAGTATAGCCGAACTATCCACTTATACTGTGCTGACGACGTAAAAAAAAAAGGCCAAAATATACATGCAAACAGCTAGTGGGGTTTGGCTTTATTGGCTAGAATGCAACCATAAACGTTTAAAAAGTAAAAAAAAAAAATTCATGCACATTCAAAAGCCATGTAGCTGAAACATGTGATGTCCTGAAGGGGTCATTTGCAGACAACAAGTTGTTATCCAATAAACAGTCCTTGTGGCATTGGTTAATTAGACACTATGAGATGTCAGACATCAGCAAGTTGCTAATTTACTTTAATAGTGTATAAGTAGAGGCATGCACACAACCCCAGTGAAATTTCTGTCCCTTAAAGGCTTCAAGTGGAAGTAAATCACGCATGTGATGGTTCACTGTTCACACACAAGCCAGTACAATTACTGGCCCTTAGCAATATCAGATATACCAAATAAGTGTGCCATCCTCAGTAATACTGACCTGTGCAGCTCAAAGGGCATCCTAAGTACAGCTGCATTTGTGGTTACTCTGTTAGAGGTAGCAATGGCAGAAAACACACACACACACACACACACACACACACACACACACACACACACACACACACACACACACACACACACACACACACACACACACACACAAACCAGCAGTCCCAAGGTGCACTATCATTGAAGCAGGACTCAGCTTCACCATAAGCCACGGTTTCACTGCCACCTATTTATAATACAGATAAGCTTAAAAAGGTATGTATATGTACTGAAAGGAGACCCCTGTCATGTAAAATCCAAAGATTATATTTACCTTTACTCTTATAAGAATTCTTATGTGTTCAGACTTGGTGCTGGTAATTTCATTATATGTTGTTATAACATTTTTATAATGAGTAACACATTACCCAGTCAAACTCACAGTCTGTCTGTACAATGACAATAGCTACAATTTGCATTTTTTCACCTTAATTACAAAAAGTAATTGTCAATTCAGATTGTTGTTTACTGTTTCTTTGTTCATCAACATACACGGTGTTAAGAAAATATGTCACGCCAACATTGTTCCTATTATGTTTTTCTTATGTATGATGCAAATTTGTAAAAGCAATCACATTGGTTTACTTATCACTTTCAAACAAAAATTAACTCACTTTTCTCCCTGAGAAAACAGAAACACTGCCTACTCACCATCAAGGCTCTGGGTCTCGGCAAGCCTGAGTCGGATACAGCGGGTTACTGGTGAATGAATGAACAAAGGACTGAATGAATGAATGTTTAACTTGGTGGAAGTCCATAGATAAAACTAATTAAAACAGGAAATGTTTAATGTATCTCTTAAAATGTACTAGCTGCAATGAATGTCGATTTTATAAATACTTTAACATGCTGTTGGGCATGTGTTTACAAAATATTAATTAGCACTGCATGCACCAGCAGAATTCATCCTTTCATGGTACACAAAGCACCCAAGAACTCAGTGAAGCCTCGCTAATTACTCATTCAGCTGTTAGTTGTGACTTAAGATATTGTATATTCATTTTGTGTGCTTTACATTTCATAGTCCACAGTTATGGCTTCAAGGGGATCTTTGGATCAGTCCATCTGCACAGTTTACAAAAATATATATTTAAAACTATGTTCACAAGCAGGTGGACAACAGTCAGACAACTCAGTAAATCTAAGTACATTATGATGACCTAGCTGTGTCACAAAAACGATACATATTGGTTTTACAAAGGACATACAGTATTTGGAAATCATCCAAACTGCTGGTTGGCTATGGAGTGACACCTGTAATCCGTTCAAGTGCCCCTCACTCATTCCCCTAGCCAGTTAGAGATACCCATAATGGATTAAACAACAGCAACCAATTCAATGAGAATATTCTGAAACTTTAAAAAGTAGAAGCTTTGAAAATCCACTCAAAACATTTGTAATTGTTATCACTTAGTACTTTTTATGTCTGTAACCTTTATTTACAATACATTGCTTAGTGTTCGCTATTTAGATAAAAAACACTGTGTTACTAAATTCATATAGACTCTTAAATGATAATATATTTATATTATAATATAAACTCATTGTTTGCTGTATGTGCTTTGCTATCCTTCCATTATTTCAAACTGTTCTGCAATGCAACATTGGTAATCATTGTAGAGTACCAACTCACATTTATTGAAATGCATTTATTACTCATTCAGAGCTCTTGCCTGATTTTACATGACTTTTGAGCTTGGTGCTAATATACATTTAAGGCAAAAGACATCAGTGTTTATACATCATTTGTAACCTAACTATGGTAACAAGCTTGGAGCAAGCAACTTTCAAATACCATGATGTATATTACCGTAAATTGGAATAAAATAAACAGAAAAGGATAACAATTTTACTTTTCTTAAGTATCAGTCAAGTTAAACATTAGCTACATCCAAATGAAAGTGTTAACCAGCTGCACGTATGAAAAATGTTTCGTCAAGCGATGTGAGGCAAAATATTTCTCAGCAAATGAATTGTTCTTAAAAAATGAACTTTATTTAGGTTTGTTGGGAAGACAATGCAGTCATTTTTAATGAATAAAATATAATCTACTTAACCAGCTAGAAACCTAGTTTTCCCGTAATAAACTTTTTATTACTTCATTCTTGTCAATGGTAGAATACAACTGTAAACAGATCACATCTGAGTGACCCAAATTTAAAATTTGTATTTTGAATGAAAACTATGCCGTTCTGCCATCTACTGGTTGAAAAAATACATACACAAAATAGAAACTTACTTCACCTGCTGTCTGGAAAACTTGAAAACCTGTGCACATTGCTTCTTTCTTTGGCAAATGTTTTGTAAGAATGACAATTGACATAGTGGCATGACATTTCTGGCAGACACAGGATATAACTTTACTTCATCTTTGGAAAAGACAGCTAGGTTTGTGCAGGCCTTAAGATGATTACTAGATAGTAAAATGCAGTTTCCTTGTATTCACAAACTATGATTTTCTTGCATTCTGCCAGTCTGTCTATCTACTGTGTTTGATTTACTTTCTGTATTCTTTTCTATTCCTGTTGATCCTAATCAAAGGTGTTGACAGACGTACTCAATGTACTCATGAGTTTATTTTCTAAGCATCTGTTGGAAACTCTATCACTCGAGGAATACAGAATGTTTAGAACTGTCTAAAATATTTGCAGTACAGAGCTACACAAAACTTGCATATGCAATAGGAATGTACCTATAAAATAAAATTTTTATGATTATAAGTGGCAAAAATTGAAAATAATGTTTCTCTTTCCTATGTTTATACGGGGCAACATTTTAACTATTTTGTACATTTTTTAATGATAGGTAGATAGCAGGGGTAACGTTAAGATGCGGTGGTGGTGCTGCGGTAGCATTGTCTTGTCGCTGTCCGGTTCGATTCTCAGCTAGAGCGTCTTCTGCGTGGAGACATGCATGAATGGGCGCACCTTCGTTGAAGGGTGTGTGTCAGGGTTGGTAACTTGGCACATAAAAATAAACTACCAATCATTAGCGGACTAACAGGGAAAAGCCAAAAGACACAACAAAAAGATAGCAGGGGTAACATTAGCTATGAGTATGAAATACATATTTCAGGTTACACCCCAGCATTGCAGTATTACTTTGTCTTTTAATTTTGCACATGACTCTTTGAACAAATTCTAGGACTAGGAAAAGGTGCCAGTCTAGTTAAAATATAAAAGTCTATTTCTGAAGGGGTTGTAATAGCCTTTGAATTGCCACCTGTGTTTCATGCAAGAATATTTGATTACATAAGCAGGACACTGTATATTATTGTCACCAACTCCATCATATTCAATGCTTTTGTATATAAAGCCTGCGGCATGTTTAGTCTCAAGGCATGACAGTCACTGGGGATTGGAAGCAAAAATCAAATATCCATTGATATATATATATATATATATATATATATATATATATATATATATATATATATATATATATATAAACATATATACAGTATATATATATATATATATATATATATATATATATACATACATATGCATACATACATGCATAAACATTGTAGATCAAAACACAAAAAACAGCATTACAGATATAGGCAGCAATGAACTTTATTGCAGACACCAAGATTAAAAACAAAGATTAACTAAGCTTTGTTCCAGCAGCCTTCTTTACCTTATCTGCCTTATCTGCCATTATGTCAGTCATCAGGCTTTTATAATTAAAAAAAAATTATCAATGATCAACTTGTAAATATAAATGCAGTATACAAACATTGTTTTTGCCCTTTCCTCAGTGTGGAACAATCTCAGAGTTGGCATATAATAGGCAGGGGGTGTGGGGGTGCATGGGAAGCTTGCAACCCCCTCCCCCTTCAAAAAACAGCATTTTTTGTGATGTCAGCTTCCAGAGAAGAAGTCAGTTTGATACTCTAAGATTCAATCATCTCAATGTTGATACCTGGCCATTCGATCTTTTGACATACATCCAATATAAGAGCAAGCTTCACTAAGGAATTCTACACTTACTTAGAAAAATGCGTAGAACAAGCAGTCCCCACCAGAATAAAGTATTACAGGAAATTCAAAAACAAAACACCTGATGATCCACCACAGTAAATAAACTATACAACAAAAGAAAGAAACACCTTAAATTAGTCAGTAGATCCAAAACTCCTCTTCTCATGGAAAATATGAAACTCTTTACAAAAAAAAAAACAAAGAACATTATCAGGTCCACTAAAACACCCCATAAACCTAAGCCAAAGACAATAAAAAATCTTTCTTTAACTTCATTAGCAAACTAAAAAAAAAAAAATACCTTAAATTGCTCAGCACTTTTTCATAATAATACCTGCTATTCTGACCCAATAAACATTGCCAAAATGAACCAATTGTTAGGACACACTCTGTAGTTACAAAACCTCCAAAACCACACAGTAATAAATGCCAAATATTTAATGAAAAGCTTTCAGGTTAACTCCCTTCATCAGTACATCACTTAAAATGCTCTTTCAACAACTTTAAATAGAGGTCACATAAAATCATCTGACTCAGCCAGCCATACATAATTAGACCATAATTAAACATTTAAAACAGTTCTTAAAAACATATACATACTTACAATATGTTAGCACTATAAGACCAACTAATGCACAACAATACATTCCTATTATAGACAGCACATCCCAAAGTGTGACATATTATTGTATTTAAAACATCTAGATTCAAAAACTTAACCAGGGTATTAGGTATAATAAATGAATAGACATTGTGAGGGGTTACTATATATTCTCTCTTTGTTTTTTAACTAATATTGGTTTTATACTGACCATATTATTTAAACCTGGTGGTGAGTCTGCTTGTAGTCTTGTGATCCACTCATATTCTTTTAATTCAAGAATATTGTTAATATCTCCTCCTCTTATATCAATATTCACTACACTAACACCCCTGAACTTAAAAGTATGTTTATCATTATCAATTACATGTTTATATAAAGCATTAGTTAACACTTTTCTTTTAATTTCTGACTTATGCTCTATTATGCGTTCCTTTAATTTCCTCATTGTCTTTCCAATGTAGAATGCTGTGCACAACGTGCAGGTTGCAAGATATACCAATCTAGACATATTGCAATTCACTAAACATTTAAAAGAATATTGCTCTTCGGAAATGGGGTGTATAAATTCTTCTTCTAAATCAAAAATATCTGTACAACAACTACAATTATAACATTTCTCTGTTGCCATTCTACATTGGTGAGCTTTGTTATTAGTTCTGAAATCCTTATAACATAGTTTCTGTTTAAGCGTCTCTTGGTTCCTGTATGCAAATTTAGGTTTTAAGCCTATTAGATCTTTTATTTCTGGCATAGCTAGTAGTATTAACCAATTCTTTTCTATAATATTACATACTCCACTAGTATTCTCATTAAATGAAGTCACATACCGAATTAAGTTCTTATCTTTATCTAAATTTTGTGTTAACAATTCTACATTTTGACTAAAAATAGGTTTATATTTATCCTTCCTGCCTGTTTTAATATCTTTGTAAATCAAGTCTACATAATTTATGGAATAACCACTTCTTATAAAATCTTGTCTCATTTCATCAATTTGAAATTCAAAATTCTCATCTTCAGTATTCAATTTACTGGCCCTTATAAATTGTGCTTTAATAACTCCTTTGAACATATGTGGTGCGTGCATACTATCCCTTCTAACGTACCTACTGGCATTAACCTCTTTTTTATAAATCATAGTTTCTATTCTGTTTTCCTTCTTATAAATTTGAACATCTAGAAATACTATTCTCTCAGATGAAACAGCTTTTTTAAAATCTAAAAATTCTGTTGTATTATTTAAATATCCTACGTATTTCTCCAGTTCTTCATAAGTGCCATCCCATATGAGAAAGCAATCATCTACAAACCTACTATAAAATTTTACTTTTTTGTTCAATTAATTATAATTACTTAGTATAAATTGTTTTTCCCATTGATGTAGCACCAAGTTTGCATATGTGTTTGCTACTGGTGTCCCCATCGCTACTCCTGTCATCTGTAAGTACGGTACTTTATCAAAAATAAACACATTTTTTGTTAGCACTATATCTAATAGCATACATATATTTTCTATCTCACGTGTTTGCAAAACAGTTTCACTACATAAAAAACTTCTTATCGCTTCCACGCCGTAGTTATTAGGAATGACAGTGAATAGTGAGGTTATATCCAGTGTGACAAACATAAAATTACCATTGGTATTACTCTCTTACCACTTGTATAATTCAGTTAAAAATGTGTGGTATCTTTCAAGATACTAGGACATTTAACCAAATACTTAGCTAGTTTCATCTGTAAGTACTTCGATATAGGTTCTGTCACCCAACCTTTGCCCGAGACTATGGGTCTTAAAGGTGGATCTATTAGACATTTATGAATTTTAGGAATTCCATATATTTGTGGTATCGTTGGGCATGGTATAGTGAAATAGTTAAGAAGTTCTATAGAAATATCTTGATTAAGTTGCATGTCATAAATTGCCATATTAACATCTAATATACATTTTTTATATCTATAAATGTTATCTGTCTGAATGTTAAAGGGTCTGTTAGAAAGTTCTTAAATTTCTAAATGTAATTAAATCGATCCATTATTACTGTCACGCCACCTTTATCAGCCTGTTAATTATTATGTTATCATCCCCTTTTAACTGTTTAAGAGCCTCATATTCTTTATAAGTCGAATTATAGTGTTTTCTTCTACTATTCTTTGAATATAAGTGCCTAAGATCTTTCTCAACTACATTCAAAAAGGCTATTACAACTGGACACATTTGTGGTATAAAAGTACTCAATTTTTTACATTCAGAAGTTGTATCATTCATCTGCTTGAATGTCAATTTGAGCGTTAAAGTCCTCGCAAATAACTTGCCATCTGTTATTGCATCGACCACATTATTATAAGCAGATGGTATAAATCTTAAACCTTTACCCAACAGAGTCAGATGCTCATCTGTTAGGTTAAAATTTGATAAATTAACAGTACCTTTTATAAGTTCTACCATCCTTGTCAACGGCGTGCTGTTTTGTTGGAAAGCGAGGGACTTTCGCTCTTCCTCTTTACCCCTGGCGTTAATTGCTGATTTTGCCTCTGCATCAGGCGGCCCTCTATTGACCCTTTTTATTGTACAACTACCTTTTTGGGTTGTTTTAAATGAAAAGGTAAAAAAGATGATATCTCCATTTGCTTACTTTTCTCCTTCGTCTCAGTTTGAGGGCGTATTAAGGTTTGGTTTTCTGCTCTTGACGTATTCCCTTCATCGCCTAGGGGGCGTTCCCCTTCTGATACCACGGTCTTTAATGATGATGATCCTTGTTGGTTGGATGTAGTCTGCGCTACACCCAGTGCACATCCATTCTGATTGGATGTTAAGTCAATTGGTGTTCGAGGAAGTTCGAACTCATCAAGCTGATCTAAACCTTTAGATTTAACTTCTTTCTGTCTTACATTTATGGAATTACTATTTACATATTTCTGCTGATTTTCTACTCTTGGCCAAGAAAAAATATGACCATTTTTAAAATCGGCTAGATCACGTTGTAATTTGTTTTTCTTTTTAAGCTCTAATCTTGCATCAAGGGCTTGTATACGATCTAGGAATAATTGATAGTATACACTATAACAGTCAAATGTTTTCAAGCTGAGAATTTCATTCTCTAATTTATCTATTTCATCCATTAAATTTTTCTCTATTTTTTCAAAAAACTTATTCATTAATTTCATATAATTGGCACTCAGTTCTAAATTCAGTTGTTGCCACTGTACTAACAGTTCTGTATAGGTATTACCATATGAAGGCATTTAGAATGAGAAGCCCTCTAGGTATCACCCCCAACTCCAAATAAGCTAAAAAGCTTAAGCACTGCCATTGGAGTTGTTTATATGTCTGAGTCTTTTTCTCCAACGCCTTCAGCAGTCTATTAAACTCTCCCAAGCCCTGGTCAACACTTACCTTTTGGGATGTTATTGTTGCCGATTGTAACAGTGGATTCTCTGACTTGAAAAGAAGTCCTTTTACTGAAGTATTCATCTCTTCTCAAAATTGAATGTTCTATAAAAGAAATGCTGGCCAAATCCTCCTCTTACTCCAGGCGTTCACTTAGTTGTAAAATATCAAAATTAACCGATTGTTAGGACACACTCTGTAGTTACAAAACCTCCAAAACCACACAGTAATAAACGCCAAATATTTAATGAAAAGCGTTCGGGTTAACTCCCTTCATCAGTACATCACTTAAAATGCTCTTTCAACAACTTTAAATAGAGGTCACATAAAATCATCTGACTCAGCCAGCCATACATAATTAGACCATAATTAAACATTTAAAACAGTTCTTAAAAATATGTACATACTTACAATATGTTAACACAATAAGACCAACTAATGCACAACAATACATTCCTAGCTTTCCAATAAAAATTGCCAACATTCTTAAACACAAATACAGTGCCAGCTTCACCCCTAAGAGACTTTTGTTCATGGGCCTGAAAACTCTGAATCCCTTACTCCCCCAATTATCTCTAAAGATCATTTACTAAAAGTGCTAACCAAGACCAAAAATACTTCCTCCATGGGACATGAAAATATACCTGCTGGTTTAATTAACATTGATAAATGTGCCATTGCAGACACACTCCTCAAACTGTTTAAACAAAGTTTAGCTACTGGTTTTATCCCTGATGAGTGGTACTGCACTGGTGATGACCCTCCATAAGGGCGGCCTTTCACTGACTTGATAATTACAGACAAATCAGCCTTACAAGTCTGATCTGCAAAGCTGTGTAATGTATTACAAATAACCTCACAAACTGTGATATTAAGAATCTTGTTAGACTTGACCCCCAAATGTCTGGCTTTATGAAGGGTAGATCCTGTCTATTTAATTTGGTCAACTTCTTTAAAATAGTTATAGAGACTATAGAAGGTGACCATGCAGTGCAAGTGGCATATCTTAACCTGGCTAAGGCCTTCAACACTAATTTCCATGCTGGTATCATACAAAATCAAAATGCTTTACAAATCAACCCATACATGGCAAGAAGGATAACAAACTAACTGAAAGACAGAACTCATGCAGTGCAAGTTGCAGATGCCTTATTAGGAAGTATGAAGGTGTCCAGTGATGTCCCTCAGGGTTTAGTGCTGGTACCTCTCCTTTTTGGTATTTACTTCTTAGATCTCCAAGCAGAGTGCCAAATTCTCTAGGTAAAAAAGAATGCAAGCTAATGCAAATTGGGGGTTCTTGTTAAGTCACCTTATAACACCCAAACCATCCAGAATGAACTTTTCCTAGTAAAATCTTGGTGTACTAAAAATGGGCTCAGACTAAATGCTAAAAAGTGTAGTATCACCACTTTTGACAGACAACACCTCCCCTTATCATACAACAACACACCATTACAAAATGAAAATGGAGTCTGAGATCTAAGTACTTGAGTTGATAGCTCCCTCTTTTTTAACCATCATGTGACAATGATTGTCGGGAAATTCTTTTATGTAGACAATCTTAGTTTCAAAGGAATATCACTAAGGTCTAAAGATGTAATTAATCCCTTATACTCAGCATTGACCCTGCCAGTTACAGAGCTTAACACCCCCTTTAAGATGTATTAAAAATCATATCAAACAATCAGAAAAACCCGAAGGGTTCCTAACCAAAGAGATCACAGGTCTAAAGTACCTAAGCTATCAAGAGAGAGTCTGAAAGCTCTATCCCTTTATTCAGTGTCTTATATATATATTTTAGAGAAGATCTGTCTTGCTTACTCGCTATTTCTGACCCTCCTGTTTTTTTTGCAAGACCAACATCTCCACAAGTACTAGAACTAAGGACCTAAATCTTGACCAACAGATAAATAAAAGAATGTGGAGGGACAGATTTATAATTCAGCACTTTCCGCATCTCTGGAATAAACTTCTTCTCCATATTAATCAGTGCAACTCACTATCTTCCTTTAAACCTAAACTAGATGACTGAATGGATATCCAAAAGTTTACTCCAGGATCGACTAGTATGGCCCTCCTGAACTAAGGATGTATGGCCTGAGGGATAGTACTGACAATGAGTGGAAGGTCATTGTACTCAGTGGCCTTAAAATATCTAAAAATCTATGAATCCATAATGGATCCTGGCCTTGTGCTGCCCAATGGTGAGGATTTGCTTCCAGTCATGTACCTTAGTTTTCATATCTATAAATCTATGAATCCATAATGGATCCTGGCCTTGTGCTACCCAATGGTGAGGATTTACTTCCAGTCATGTACCTTAGTTTCCATATCTATGAATCTATGAATCCATAATGGATCATGGCCTTGTGTTGCCCAATGGTGAGGATTAACTTCCAGTCATGTGCCTTAGTTTACATATCTATGAATCTATGAATCCATAATGGATCATGGCCTTGTGCTGCCCAATGGTGAGGATTTACTTTCAGTCATGTACCTTAGTTTCCATATCTATGAATCTATGAATCCATAATGGATCCTGGCCTTGTGCTGCCCAATGGTGAGGATTTATTTCCAGCCATGTACCTTAGTTTCCATATCTATGAATCTATGAATCCATAGTGGATCCTGGCCTTGTGCTGCCCAATGGTGAGGATTTACTTCCAGTCATGTACCTTTAGTTTCCATTTGCCATGCTTCTGTTCTGCAACTTCAGGCATTAGCAAAGACACAGTAAATGTTACCTCATAAGATGGTGGTGTGGTTTTCTACCTTGCACTGCTGTCTCTGCTAATGACCTTTCCTTTTCACTGTAGTACTTAAATATTGAAGAAGTGTACCAGCCAGTTATCTGTCTTGGATTTGTTTCTGTGAAACTGTGGTTGCATACTTCATATCTATGGCCATATAAGTGGTAGGTAAGGTTCTAGCCTTACAGCCACCTCTTAATTCGGGCTCCCAACCAGTCACTCCCCACTGCATGGTAGCTCTGCTGTTCACCTGTTCCTCTGAACGCACCATGGACTATGGTGGATGGAGGAAGACTGAGGATTGCAGATGATAAAATCTCCACATTAAGGAAGGGCAATTCTACAGTAACTCATTGCAAATGAAAATTATGTCAAACTGACAGACTGGGCATTAGTGTCTGATAGTTGCTGACATATCTTGATCTGTCTTGCACAGTGTTGTAGATAGAGACAGTAGTGTGCATACAAACACAAAGGAAAAGAAAAAAAAAAACAAGTTTCCATTTTTACTAGGGCACTTACCAGAGCACATGCCTCAATGTACTTATAGTGTTGCCCATGTTCAGTCAAACAGCAAACCAAAAATAAGATACAAGTGCTTTAATAGTATTCTGGATGGCTACAAAATATGGACCTGCAAAGAAATATTAAGTATAGGTGAAATATTGTGACTAAAACATCTACAGTTCATTATAGTGCCATATTAACATAAAATATAGACAATCATAAAGTACTATAAAACAGATATTTTTGCAGTGGGCTGCATCTCCTGTACCCCCCCAAAAAATGGGACTTTGCCCTCACACCATTCATCACCATATATTTTACCTCGAAGGCTGTATTTCATCCCCCACACACCCACCCACAAACATATGCACACACACACGCACATGCACACACACGCATACACACACGCGCACACATGCACACACACACGCATACACGCATACACACAAACTTACTAATACCTGCTAACCCTAATCCTGCACAATACCTTTCAAAAACCTTTTCCATAATATTACCATTATTCGGCCAAATTTGGCCTGAATGTGTTGTTGGATTTTGGTGTTCCAATTGCAAAAGAAAACTGCAGGTTTCCTTTTGCGATTGGTTTTCTTTTAGATGCTTTGAGTTTTATGATATATTGAATTTCTAAATACTGGGATTGATCACGACAGTTTTGATGCATATATATATATATATATATATATATATATATATATATATATATTTATATATATATTTGTGTATGTGGGTGTATGTTTATGTGTGTGAGAGAGTGTGTGTATGTGTGTATCTATATCTATATATATATATATGGTTCTACCTCACTTCAACGACACGCCGGAACATCGACACGAAAACCGAGAGCACCAGAAGATCGAAAGCTGAGAAGACCGACACGACGGGACCCAGAAGATCGACAGTGGAGAAGACCGACCCGACGGATGAAAGCACCGACGCCGAGGATGCCGACATGGGGAAAGGCTGTGTAAGTATGCGGTAGTGACGGACGTTAGGGTGCGAGTAAGGTAAGTGTGGATATTGACGGTCTGTGGGGATAGGGGTGGGTTAAGTGAGTTAGGGTTAGGGAGCGGGTCAGGTAAGTGTGCGGTAGTGATTGTGTTTGGGTTAGGGCCAGGTTAAGTGAGTTAGGGTTAGGGAGCGGGTCAGGTAAGTGTGCGGTAGTGATTGTGTTTGGGTTAGGGGCGGGATAAGTGAGTTAGGGTTAGGATGCGGGCCAGGTAAGTGTCGTAGTGACGGAACTTAGGGTTAGGGTTTGGGTTAGGGTTGTAGGTAGTTGTGTATGTGAGGTTTAGTGTGGGTTTGTAGGGATTTTGGTGTGCTTGTGTTGCGTATGTGGTTTTTGGATGGGGAATGTGTTTTGTTTGTTGATTGTGGTGTGTGAAGTGTATGAGGTTTCGTGTTTGTGTACCGTCGGTTATTTCGTTGTCGGGCATGTGGAATTTCGTGTTTTTGTACTGTCGGTTATGTGGTTTCGGTGATTGCGTTGTCGGTGTTTTGGTGTTTCGGTTATGTGAGGTAGAACCATATATATATATATGTGTGTGTGTGTGTGTGTGTGTGTGTGTGTGTGTGTATATATATATATATATATATATATATATATATATATATATATATATTATTCCATGGGCCTCCGCTATAGGAGGTTTAATGTATCACACAGTGAAAGCTCTAGCTTGTCTGAATTTTCCTTGCAGTTTTAACTGAATGGTTTGTCTGTGGGGCCTTTTTAACCTTTGGTTTGGATATTAGTTGTAATATTTTGCAGGCACCTTAATGTCCCTGTGTTCCTGAAGTATAGCTGAACTATCCACTTATGCTGTGCTGACGACATAAAAAAAAGGCCAAAATATGCATGCCCACAGCTAGTGGGGTTTGGCTTTATTGGCTAAAATGCAACCATAAAGGTTTAAAAAGTAAAAAAAAAAAAATTCATGGACATTCAGAAGCCATGTAGCTGAAACATGTGATGTCCTGAAGGGGTCATTTGCATATAACCCAAGGGTTCCGCTACAGGACTACAGGACGTTTAAGGTATCACACAGTGAAAACTCTAGCTTACATGTGCGTGTATAAGTATATGTCAGTACAGTGCCGACTCACTAAACTGGTATACACTACATTGCCCACAAATGGTTTAAACTCAAGCGATCAAAAAAAGAAACAACATTTTATGCAGTGGGTACCAACTCAAAGATTGCAAAACAGTAAGGAAAAGCTAAAATCCCACTCCACACTGTGTAGTGATCCCACAAAATACAGGTCCTGCTTACTTATAGTCTTCGATATTTCGTATTTCAAGCTTTTCGGCTCAATATTCTGAGGTTCACCACAACAGCTCAAGCAACAGAATGTAGAAAAGGTTGTTACCAAGCTTAGGGAGTTGTAACAAGGAAAATGACCAGAAATCCCGTAAGGGTATTAGAAATATTTTGGAAACTTTATTGAAATCTGTATAGGCAGAGAAATGTGGAAATCAAGAAAAAGTACAAATGAAAATGCTTATGGAAGAATTAAATATGCCATGGTTAGAGGTAGATGAGGCTCTATTAGTAACAGTTAGGATAGGAGGAGAGGAGATAAGAATGAGTCCCAAGGAACAGATGATATTCCTATGGAAGTCTGGAAGCTAGGAGTGAAGAAAGTGATAAAGATCTGGAAGGTTTTCTTTAACAGTATTTTAAAAGTAGGAGAAGTACCAGCATCCTGGAAGAAATCAGAAGTGGCTGTAATACCTGGGAAAGCTTCTAATATGCACATTTTTATTCTAAACCATGATTATAAAGAGTTTGTGTCTATAATGGCTGAAAGAATGGCAAAGGCAATGCCAAAATTGATAGATATGGATCAATGTGGTTTTGTAGAGGGCAGGCAAACATTTGACAAAGAACAATGATGATCCAGATCAAAGCAGAATGTAAGAAAATACCACTGTGAACTGTGGGTCTTGATGCACAGAACAATTTTGACAGAGTAAACTGAGATTTTATGAGTACGGTAATGGAAGCATTTGCATTCCCTGATAAAATTATAATGTTGATTAGGATGATATGTGAGGGATCATAGGTGAAAATTAAAGTGTGGGGCATTCCTCTCTGATAAGTTCTGTTTGAGCAGAGGAACTAGGCTGGGGTGTCTTCTTTCTCTTTGTTATTTGCGTCATAATTAGAACCATTGTCAAGAAAATAATGGACCCAGAAGCTCAAGTATATAATTGGTATGGCAGTCAAGAAAAATTGGCTTTATTTGCAGATCATATTTTATGCCTGATAAAACCAGAAAAGGACATTTCAGTGTTGTGAAACATTCTGAGAAAGTTTCAGGTCTTTTCAGGATACAAAATTAAAAAAGATAAAGCAAAGGCAATAGCTGTAAATTATGTACCCACACACAAATTGGTTCAGCGATACACATATATAAATGAAGTACTTAGGAGTATTGATTAAAAATGATTCTGCTTTGCCAGCTAAGGATATGTGGGAAGAGACTAAACAAAAGATAATAAAAAAAACTGAGAAAATGGAAGCTCTGTTTTATGGATATGGATAGCAAGATACAAGTAGTGAAAATGTTTTTAGTCCCTTTAATTTTATACACAGATCAGGCATATCTTTATCAAGCTGAGGAGATGTTTTGGATAGCAATTAATAAATAGTTGAAGGATTTCATCTGGAAGTGGAAGAGTGTAAGAGGGCAAGAGTCAAGTGGGATAAATTAATCCTTCCAAAAGAACAAGGTGATTTGGAAATACTTTATTTGAAGGGGTATTTCAGGGCTACACAGCTAAGGCTCTTAAACACATCAGAAAGTTATAATTCAAAGTGGAAAGGGATGATAATGAAAGAGGGGGAAGCTCAAGAAATTAAAAGTTATGTACTTACCATAACTCAGTATCTGTTGTCCATTTTCATTCTTCCTCACTGATGGGTCTCGGATACAACATCAGATATAACTCGGTTGCTTTTTCCAGACTTAGGTTCTGAGTCACAAGCTCCTCCCTCTTCCCATAATACATCATGTCTTCTGTAACTCCCCAGCTTCTTTGGTGCATAATAGTTATTAGGTTATAGAAATAGTGCAGAAAATAGAAAGGAATCGGGGCTCATACCCAGAACCTAAGAGTTCTGAATTTCCTCCATGAACTTCTCAAAGGCACAAAGCCAGGGGATGGCCAGGAAGGAAGTGAGGAAGAACGAAAATGGACAACACAAATACTGAGTTATGGTAAGTACATAACTTTTAAATCTGATGTTGTCTTTTTTATTCGTCCTCATTGATGGGTCAGAGTCCCCAGTTACTTAACTCGTGGGTGGTCCTCAAGGAAGGATGTGCCGGAGCATGGTTCAAGACAAAGGATGCCCTGCTCCTAGAAATAATATCCAATTTATAACAAGAGACAAAGGTGTGAGTCTTAGACCAAGTGGATGCGGCACAAATCTCATCAATTGAGGTCCTGTAAGAGAAGGCAGATGATGTAGCCATAGTTCTGGTGGAATGAGCCTTGAGTAGTTGAGGTAATGGAATACCTTTTTGTGAATAAACAAAGGAAAAAAAATCCGTAATCCATTTGGGTAAAGTGATCTTAGAAACTGCATGACCTTGACCTTGCTGAGAAACATACAAATAGCTGATCAGATTTCCTATACTTTTTGTCCTGTGGAGATAAAAACATTATTGCCTTTGAACATCTAAAAGGTGCAAAATATATTCTCCTTTCTTTGAAAAATTGGGGGAAAAGACTGGTAACTAAAGTGATTGGTTAATGTTGGATTCAGTGGCTACCTTAGTCAGAAAGGAGGGATTTGTTCTTAACGATACCCTGTGCTTATTATGAAAAATAATGTAAGGAGGTTTCACTGACAAGGCTTGAAGCTCCAATACTCTCTTAGCAGAAGTAATTGCTACTACACAAATTGTTTTCCAGGACAGACATTTCATGTCACAACTATCCGCTGGTTCAAAGGGATTCTGGGTAAAGCTTTGTAGCACTAACATAAGATCCCAAAAAGGAGAAGGGTCTTTAATTGGAGGCCAAAGAAGAAAAATGACCTTCAAAAAAGCCTTGCATAACCTGGAAGAAAAAAAGAGAGGAAGACCCCTTTCCAGCAAGAATACTGAATATGGCAGCCAGTTGAAGTTTAAAGGCAGAGAAACTTAATGAAAAAGATTGCTAAGAAAAAGGAGAATAGCTGAAGTGGGAGCTGAGAAAGGGGCAATATTTTATTTAGAGGCCCAAATAGAAAATCTCTTCCACTTTCTGTTGTAGACTTTTCTAGTGGAAGCCCTCTGAGAGGCCAGGATTATATCACAGACAGAAGGGGCAAACCTGGACTTTCTTATAATTACTGAACGTGGAGTAACCATGTGGCCAGCCTTAGAGTATGGAGATTGGGGGAGCAGGATGTGTGATGAATGGGAAATGAGATCCTGTCTGAGATCTGGAATCCAAGGTGGATACTTCAGATAAAACCAAAGAAAGGAGAACCATTCTTGAGGAGGTCAGAAAGGGGCAATGAAGATTACTGAGCTCTTGAACCTGCTGGCTTTCTGTAGAAATGTTGGGATCAGAGGAAGAGGAGGGTAAGCATAAAAGAGATCCAGGGGCCAATCATGGACCAGAGCATATCTTGGTGACTCTCCCTTCAGGAGGATCAGAGTAAAATACTTGCTGCACTTGAAGTTCTGGGGAGAGGCCAAAAGGTTGCAACAAGGTTGGCCCCAATTGCCAAAAATACTGTTTGCTGCTGACTGATTGAAGGACCACTTATGAGGAGTCTGAATAGATCTGCTGAGTCTGTTTGCTAAGACGTTGGTTTTCCCCAGAATGTGTACAGCTAGAAAGTGGTTTGAAGATATCACCCATTCCCAAAGTGTCATGGCCTCCCTGCACAATAGGTATGAACAGGTTCCTCCTTGTCTGTTGATGTACCAGACTACTGACATGTTGTCTGTATAAATTACAATCATCCTGAGATGCAGAATGTCCTGAAAGGCTTGTAACATTAGAAGGACTGCTCTCATCTCTAGGACATTGATATACAGATTGGTCTTGATAAATGATCACATGCCTTGGACCATCTTTCCTTAGTAATACCCCCACACATTGGGAAATGTCAGTGGGTCACTGTGGCTATCGGGATGGGGAGAGAAAGAGATCTGCCTAGAAACAGGTCATCTAATTGCATCCACTACCATAGATAATTCCTGCAGATCTAAGACAGTTTTATGGGAACTGAACGTGTTTGGTAGAGAATGGACCATTGAACTGCTATTGTCCATTGAAGTACTCTCATAAAGAACCTTACTAATGGGAGTAATATGATTGCAGCTGCCACTGAACCCACACCCTGAAGTATTAATTTTGCTTGGGAGAAGGCATATCAAATAAGTCCTGGACCTGTTTTCTTAGAGAAATAATTTGATGCCTCAGTAAGGAAGCCACTTATGTAATTGTGTTTATCTGTGCCCCTATGAATTCTAGGTTCTGCAAAGGAATCAAGTTTACTTTTGCCAGATTTATCATGATGCTCAGATGTTTGAAGATCTTTTCTAGATAGTTTCTAGACTGAAGCAATTGATGTCTTATTGGTGCAGTCAGAAGCCAATCATCTAGTTAAGAAAACCCTGGAATTCTTTTAGCCTCAGGTGAGCCGCTACCAATGCCAAATATTTGGTAAGCACCTAGGGAGCTGTGGTGAGACCAAAGGGCAGTGCTCTGAACTGGTAGTGATTGGCTTCTAGCCAAAAGTGGAGGTGCCTTCTTGAGTGTCTGTATTTTGATGTGAAAGTATGCATCCTGAAGATCTACTGAGCACATCCAATTATCCATGTGCAGAAATGGCAGAATGGATTGAAATGTAACCATTTGGAACTTTGACTTCTTGACAAACTGATTCAGATTGTCGAGGTTTAGTATAGGTCTTAGGTCCCCTGTTTTCTTTAGCACTAAAAAGAAGCAAGACTAAGTTCTGAATCCTCTTTGTTTGTTCGGGACCTCTTGAATGACTCTTTTTTGTAGAAGTTTTTGGATTCTTGAATAGCGTACTCCCTCTGACTGGATGGTATGTCAGGGAGTTTCCTCCTGGGGCCACGAGGCCAAAGGGAAAAGGAAATGTAATAGCCTCTGGATTTAGCACCCAGGTGTTGTTTTTTATGTTTGTCCAAACTTCTAGGTGAAATGGTAGATGACCCTGACTTTCTCCTGAGTAGAACAGTGAAGTAGCACTTCAGGAGTGCTGATAGGGTCTGTCAGGAAAGGTCTCACTGAAACCCTGATTTTGGGGACCCTCTTTGCCTCTGGGATGACATCTGCCATTAAAACCTTTTCCTCTGCCTCTGGAGGAGTTGTCTCTGCAGAGGTCCTGGAAAGATCCTTCAGACTTTATGAACCAAGTTTTCTTCCTTCCTCACTGGTTCCCTTGAGAAGGTCTTCTGAGGGGTAGAAAACTTGATCCCTATGGCAGATAAGGTCTTCCCTTCTTGCTCACTGCAGGTCAGTGTGTCTTTCACTGATGGTCCAAACAAAGAGGAACTGTCAAAGGGGGCATTAATGAATGATGCTTGAAGGGCTCCATGAAGTCACAACGCTGCATCCAGGCCTGTCACCTAATGGATATGCCTGTGCCGGCTGCTTGTGAGGTGCCTTCTCCCATGTGCAAAATCAACCTCACTGAGGAACTGGCAAGGGAGGAAAGAGTAGCCAGATGGGGAGAAATCTTCTTCAAATCCTCTTCCGACATGGTCTCTGCAAAAGAGTCAGTTAGTTCCTTGAACAGATCTCTCTGAGAACAGGTGAATTGAACCAAATAGTTTAATAACCTCAGAGCAAAAGTAGCTGAGGTATAAATGGACTTTTCATGTCTGTCCATCTCCTGAGACTCCTTACTTGGTGGATGGATAGTGGAGCTTTGTTTGGTCAGCTCCTTCTTCATGGCTGCTGTAACAACAGCATCTTTTGAAATACCTTTGCTCCAATGTAGATGAGCGGAAGGTGGGCTGAGAATCTTATTGGAGCACTTGGGGATAGGCTCAACCATTTTCAGTTCCTTTCAGGCCCAGGCGGAGACTAAATCTATCAGGGCATCCACTGGGGGGCACCCAGGACATGGATGGGCCTACCTCGAAAGTCTCCAGGAGCACCAATTCCTCAGAAGAAGGAGGGTGGGAGGACCAGCCACCTTTCTGCCTAAAGAGTTCCAGGATGTCTCCAAAGGAGACATCAGGTGGTGATCAGGGGATCCTCCTCCCTCATCGAAGTTGGTGCCCTCTGTGACATTATCTTCCTACAAGAAACCAATTTGATGTCTAACGATGTAAACAGGTTATTACTGAAGGACTATTCAGTTTTAGTTGGATCACAGTTTGAATCCAAAAAAACAGGTATTCTAACTTTATGGAAAAAAACATTAGGTATACCCAAAATTGTAGACTCTTATTCAGACAAAAATGTTATGTTAGGACTAGTAGTACTAGAAATTGGAAAAAAATACTACACTCTTATAAATGCATACTGGATACCAAGTATAGGTGTGAATACTGTAAAAAATATCTAGATATTATTACTTTACACTTCTTCTTCTTCTTCTTTCAGCTGCTTCCGTTAGGGGTCACCACAGCAGATCAACTGTTTCCATTTCTTCCTGTCCTCAGCGTCTTGCTCTGTCACACCAACCACCTGTATGTCCTCTCTCACCATATCCATAAACCTTATCTTAGGCCTTCCTCTTTTCCTGTTACCTGGCAGCTTCATCCTTAGCATCTTTTTCCCAATATACTCCTGCATCATCCTCCTCAGCACATGTCCAAACCAATGTAATCTTGTCTCTCTGGCTTTGTCTCCAAACCTTCCAACCTGGGCTGTCCCTCTAATATTATTCCTAATCCTGTCCATCCTTGTCACACCCAGTGTAAATATTAACATCTTCAACTCTGCCAAGTCAAGGTCTGACTCCAGCATTTTTGTCAATGCCACTGTCTTCAACCCATATAACATAGCTGGTCTCACTACCCTCTTCTAGACCTTCCCTTTCACTCTTACTGGTACTTGCCTGTCACAAATCACTCCTGACACACTTCTCAACCCACTCCATCCTGCCTGTACTCTCTTCTTCACCTCTCTTCCACACTCACCATTACTCTGAACTGTTGATCCCAAGTATTTAAACTCATCCACCTTCACCATCTCTACTCCCTGCATCCTCACCATTCCTCTATCCACCCTCTCATTCACACACATACAGTCTGTCTTAGTCCTGCTGACCTTCATTCCTCTTCTCTCAAGAGCATATCTCCACCTCTCCAGGGTCTCCTCCACATTATCCCTACTCTCACTACAGATCATAATGTCATCTGCAAACATCATAGTCCACGGGGACTCCTGACTGATCTCGTCTGTCAACTTGTCCATCACCATTGCAAATAAGAAAGGGCTCAGAGCTGATCCTTGATGTAATCCCACCTCTCACTTAAACGCATCCATCAATCCCACCGCAGACCTCACCACTGTCACACTACCCTCATACATATCCTTTACCACTCTTACATACTTCTCTGCCACTCCTGACTTCCTCATACAATACCACAACTCCTCTCTAGGCACCCTGTCATATGCTTTCTCTAAATCCACAAAGACACAATGCAAGTCCTTCTGACCTTCTCTGTACTTTTCCATCAACACTCTCAGAGCAAACATCGCATCTGTAGTGCTCTTTCCTGGCATGAAACCATACTGCTGATCACTAATCATCACCTCCCTTCTTAACCTAGCTTCTACTACTCTTTCCCATAACTTCATGTTGTTAATGATCAGTTTAATCCCTCTGTAGTTACTACAGCTCTGCACATCACCCTTATTCTTAAAAATCGATACCAAAACACTTTTTCTTCATTCTTCAGGCATCCTCTCACTTTCCAAGATTTCATTAAACAATCTAGTTAAAAACTCCACTGTCATTTCACCTAAACACCTCCATGCTTCCACAGGTATGTCATCTGGACCAACAGCCTTTCCGTTCTTCATCTTCTTCATAGCTATTCTTACTTCCTCCTTGCTTCATGATTCACTATCCACAGAACATCCAACCTTCTCTCCCTCTCATTCTCTTCATTCATCAACCCCTCAAAGTACTCTTGCCATCTGCTCAACACACTCTCCTTGCTTGTGAGTACGTTTCCCTCAATATCCTTTATCACCCTTACCTGCTGCACATCTTTACTAGCTCGGTCCCTCTGTCTAGCCAATTGGTACAGGTCCTTTTCTCCCTCCTTAGTGTCCAACCTTTTATACAACTCTTCATACGCCTTATCCTTAGCCTTCGCCACCTCTCTCTTTGCCATGCACCTCATCTCCTTATACTCTTGTCTACTTTTTTCATTTCTTTGACAATCCCACTTCTTCTTCACCAACCTCTTTCTCTGTATACTCTCCTGTACTTCTTCATTCCACCACCAGGTCTCCTTGTCCTTCTTCCTCTTTCCAGATGTCACACCAAGCACCTTTCTAGCCATCTCTTTTACTAGCTCTGCTGTAGTTACCCAACTATTCGGTAACTCTTCACTGCCACTCAGTGCCTGTCTTAACTCTTCCCTGAACATCACCTCACAATTACCCTTTTTCAGTTTCCACCATTTGATCCTTGGTGCTGCCCACATACTCATCCTCCTCTTCTTGATTACCAATCTCATCCTACAAACCACCATCCTATGCTGCCTAACTACACTTTCCCCTGCCACCACTTTACAGTCTCCAATCTCCTTCCGACTGGCCCTTCTACATAAGATATAATCCACCTGTGTGCATCTTCCTCCACTCTTGTATGTCACCCTATGCTCCTCCCTCTTGTTAAAATACTTATTCATCACAGCCATGTCCATCCTTTTTGCAAACTCCACTACCATCTGACCTTCTGCATTCCTTTGCTTAACACCATACCAACCCATCACTTCCTCATCCCCTCTGTTCCCTTCACCAGCATGCCCATTGAAATCTGCTCCAATCACCACTCTCTCACCCTTGGGTACAGTCATCACCACTTCATCCAACTCACTCCAAAATTTCTCTTTCTCATCCATCGCACACCTAACTTGTGGAGCATATGCACTAACAACATTCATCATTACACCATCAATTTCCAGCTTCATAAACATCACTCTATCCGACACTCTTTTCACCTCCAAAACACTCTTAGCATACTGTTCCTTCAGGATAATGCCTACGCCATTTCTCCTCCCATCCACACCCTGATAAAACAATTTGAAACCACCTCTGATACACCTAGTCTTGCTCCCCTTCCATCTGGTCTCTTGCACACACAGTATACCAACCTTCCTTCGGTCCATCATATCAGCTAGCTCTCTCCCTATACCAGTCATACTGCCAACATTCAAAGTTCCGACCCTCACTATCACAGTCCTAGCCTTTACCTGCCTTTGGGCATGACTTCCCCCTCTTCTCCTCCTTCGGTCAACAGTAGCCCAATTTCCACCAGCACCCTGTTGGCCAACAGTACTGGTGGTGGTCGTTGTTAACCCAAGCCTCGACCGATCTGGTATGTATTTCTGTACTGTTGTCTGCATGTATGATTTGGAAAAATTTTACACCGGATGCCCTTCCTGACGCAACCCTCCCAATTTATCCAGGCTTGGGACCGGCACAAAGAAATGCACTGGCTTATTTACACTCTAAAGATGATATGTCATTTGCTAGACACTTTAATTGTATTTTATCTATTAAAGGAACAACAAATAATAACATTTAAAAAATTTCAGTAGCAAAACATTTAAATAACTACATTAATTGTATGAATTTGAGAGATCTATCTGACCTAAAATTATCAAATTCCTTGAAATTCACACATTACTCCTCTAGATTTGGAACCCAGAAAAACATAGACACACTTCTAGTATTTAATTCATTATATTCTAAGGTAGATGAGATGTTTATTGTCTCATGCCTATTGTCCAATCACAATGCTATTACCTTTAAATTAACATTAAGCACAAATAACCTAATTTATTATCAAAGAATACCAGCATATATAACAAATTTAAAAGGTTTTCAAGAATGGTTCTTAAAGGAAATTAAACAGTTCAATAATTATGATGAAATTTCTGAGTCCATATTTCGGGACACGCTAAAAGTTATTTTATATGGTAAAATTAAAAACTGATAATTGCAAAAAGGAAGGAATGTGACAAAGACTTAACAGTTCTTTAAGTGGAAATAAATTAAAAACTAAACTTTTAAACCTAATGATGAATTCGCAAATATCCAGCTCATAAAGCTAAATAAGAAATACACACATATCCAAGACTGCAAAAGGTACTGACCCCAACGGCAAAAGAAATTGAGCAATGAAATGAAAAAAGCCCGTAAGTTGCGTACAAACTTTTATTTAAATGCTTTCGTCCTCAGACTTCCTCAGGACTTATTACAAAAAATTGTTTTGCCAACACACCTTTATATCCCCTCTCAAATAACAAACACAGTTACCTTGTTAAAGCCAATTAGTTTCATTCAATTATCCAAAACATCTTGTAAAAACATAAAAAAAAAAAAACATTCATTCTTTGTTAACTATAGTCTCCTGTTTCTTAAAATACATTTTATGTTAATCACTTCATTCAGGCCAGGCTTTTTGTTTGCTTCACGTTTAATCTGCCAGTAAGTTTGCCTTTGTTCTAAAAAGTTTTTAAAATCACCCCTCTTAAAACTAAGGAACCTTGTTCTAATATAGAAAAAAGACATTTTTATGTGTTGTACATTCTGTCGAATACTTGTATAAGGCATTATTGTCATCCTTCTTATTAATACAATACTGATGCTTCCTAATTCTTTCACAAAGAGTTTGGGTAGTCATACCAGGTCTATATTAGAACATTGAAGTTTCAGAACTTCGAATGTTCTAATATCGACCGCTAATAAGCGAAAGCTAAAAATAGCAAAGTTTCAGAAAACTGAATTCTTTCCTAGGGAAAGAATTTGGTTGTCCGTTCCTGTCGCTTCGCTATTTTCAGCACTGTGGTGGAAAGTTACGGGTCAGGTTCAGGTAAGTGTGCTATTGTGTGGACGTGAGGGTTAGGGCAGGTTAGGTGAGTTAGGGTTAGGGCGCAAATCAGGTAAGTGTGTGAATGTGTGGACGTGAGGGTTAGGGCGGGGAAGGTGAGTTAGGGTTAGGGAGCGGGTGAGGTGTGTGTGCGATAGTGACGGACCTTAGGGTTAGGGTTTGGGTTAAGGTAAGTGGGTAGATAGTAGTGTATGTACAGTTTAGTGTAGGGTTAGATGTAACATTTTAGATGTATGTGTGTGCATTGCTGTTTGTTTGGTGTGTTTGTGTTGTGTGTATGTGTTTTGGAACAGTGAATTTTTTCCCTAGGAAAAAATTTGCTGTTCTGAATTTTCGATGTTATCAGTTTTCGGTTACTAGGGTTCGATATTAGAACATTCGAAGTTCTGAAACTTTGATGTTCTAATATAGACCTGTCATACCTATGTAAAACGCCACACATCCACTGCACATACTAATGTACACTACCCCTCTAGTTCTACAAGTAAAGTGCCATGGGACTCTAATAATTCAAGGAAAGGTTTGCACAGATATAAATGGCCCTTCTAAAATGCATCTACAAAACCTACAGTTGTCACATTTGAACATACCATTGACTTTTTGAGTGTACAAAATACTAGTGATATGTCTGCTTTAATCTCTATATAATACATTTTTCAAGTTATATTTGTACTTATATACAAAGCTTGGTTTACTACTTACTATACTAAACAACTCACTATTACCTTCTAAGATTTCTAGTTGTTTTGAATGATTTTCCTTATTTTGCCACTGTCTACTGTCATCTCTAAGTTACAAACCAACATTTTATTCTTCCCCCTATAAGTCCTATTACATAGAAAGGGATGCTTAAGAATAGGTGGATACAGTTATAGTCTTTTCTGAATAATATCATCTGCTATTTCATATAAATATTTCTAGTCATATCCTCTTTGGTAAACATTTCACAAATAAACTTAAAATTTTCTATTACTGTTGTATCATCACTAGTCATTCTACTGGCTCTGATGAATTGTCCCTTTGGTATGTTCTTCTTGATAAACATTGGATGATTGTTTTTACTATGTAAATAACTATTTATAAAAGTATCTTTCCTGTGTACACTACTTTCAAATTTATTAGAAGTAGCCTTCCATTCTAGGTGCACATCTAAGAAGATAACACCACTGCCACTATCCCCCAATGTAAAATTTAAAAACTCTGACTTATGGTTCACTTTATCTACAAAATATTTAACTGTCACTTTGTCACCCTCAATGATGAACAATAAATCATCCACAAACCTTTTATAATAACAGAATTTGAATAAGGCACTAAACCAAGCTTTGTATAGAAGAACACATAAGAAATTTATTTTTTTCTATATTAGAACAAGGTTCCTTAGATTTAAGAGGGTGTGATTTAAAAAAAAACTTTTTAGAATAAAGGGAAACTTACTGGCAGATTAAACTTGAGGCAGACAAAAAGCCTGGCCATTAATGAAGTGATCAACATAAAATATTTTTTTAAGAAACAAGAGACTGTGGTTGAACAAAGAATTAATGTACTTTTTTATGTTTTTACAAGATGTCTTGACTAAATGAATGAAACTAATTGGTTTTAACAAGGTAGTTCTGTTTGTTAATTGAGAGGGATATAAAGGTGTGTTGGCAAAACTAGTCTTTTGTAATAAGCTCTGAGGAAGTCTGAGGACAAAACCTTTTAAATAAAAGTTTGTACGCTAATTACAGGCTTTTTTCATTTCATTGCTCAATTTCTTGTGCCATTGGGACCAGTAACTTTTGCAGTCTTTGTTTTGTTTTGAGTACTGGCAGGAATATACACATAACCCTCGACATAAGATTTTTATTAATTTAGAAAAAGTCAAACTACAATCATACTCAATTAACCCCAAAACCTTACATAAAATAGCAGCCAGATAAAAAAATATCAATAAAATTAATCACATTACAGAAACTGTGTATAAAGAAAGGGATAAAGTAGTGAAAGTTACAGATGTGTATGACACATTAAAATGATTGAATAATTACTATGCTAGAATTAATAAAACAAAACCATTTTTAAATAGTAGTAGCATTTTAGATAGATTCTTAAAAAAATGTACAACAAAAGTTATAAAAAAAACATAAACATACAATAGTTAAGCCCTTTTCCTTTAGAGAACTAAAGGAACAAATTAAAAATATAAAACCAAACAAAATGCCAGGTCTAGATGGAATAATTCCAGAACTATACAAACGAATGCCTGATAACATTTTAAAAATATTATTAAACACTTTTGAAGAAATCAAGAATACCTCTAACTTACCCCTTCTTGGAAATAATTTATCACCCCATATTAAAACCAAATAATGATCCTTCCTCATGCTCATCCCATCATCCCACATCTCTCTTAAATGTAGATTACAAGATTTTTTATGTTGGGGGGGTGGCCAAGATGTCCACAGGGTAACGGCATTTTCTACTAGATCTGTCTTTCAAATTCATTCCTGACAGGAATTTTAATTCTTATTTATCCTAAAATTGGATTTTTTATCCTAAATACATTTTTTAAACAATATATTAGGATAATTTAAAAAAAAGTTACATAAATATAAAATTTTCCTGTCAAAAAATCTGCTAGAAATCTTCAGTAGCAGAACAACATGAACCATAACAAATCTTCTCAACAAGAATCTTCATTTAAAAAAGAACCTCAATCATTAATATCTAACATACAAGAACTCACTTCAAAACTAGACAAAATGGATATGAAAATAGATACTTTTAAGGAGGAAATGTACACAGAAAATGGATATCATACATGAAGATCTGAGAAGAAACAGATATCAGATATAGAAACTGCTATGAATGACATTGATACCAGAACAAAAGAAAATGAGCATAATGTTGAATTTCTATTGAAACAAAATACTTTTGTTCAATTAAAAGTAGATGATCTTGAGAACAGATCTCAAAGAAGTAATATAAGAATATTTGGCTTACCTGAAGGTATTGAAGGGTTAGATATGGTGAAATTTCTATATTCTTGGTTGCCTCAAACTTTGGAACTACCAGAGGCTCTCTCATATGGTGTCGAAAAGGCTCATAGATGCTTGGCAATGTCTAAAAATAACAAGTCCAATTTTACTAGATCTGTAATTGTGGAATTTCTTTCTTCGCATGACAAAGAACTGGTATTAAAAACAGCTTGGGCAAAATCACCTATCAAAATAAAAGACAAAATAATTAGATTTGATAAAGATTATTCCCCAGCTGTAATCTCTAAAAGAAAATTATTTTTACCTTTACTCAAAGAACTTAAGAAACATCAAATTAAAGCTAGATGTTTATTTCCAGCAAAACTAAAACTCTTTTTTCAAGATGGCCAAAAAACCTTTGAAGACTTGGATACTACAATTTTATTCATTAAAAACAGTAAAATAATAGAAAGAATTGAAGATATGGAATGGGCTTCCACTAGTCTCAAAAGAAATGCTGAGAGCAACACTTGGAAAAGATTTGATTCTAAAAAGAAGCTAAAGAAATGACTTATACACATGAGGTCATTTAAACTTTTTGGCTTTGGGATGACTTTGGATGATAATCTTTTGAATATAAGTTTCTACTTACAATGACCCTATAAATCGAGGAAATGAATCTGGATTTACAGGTGAGCTATTTAATTTTGTTTATTGTAACGTGTTGTTTTTTTTTTTTTTTTATTATTTTCTCTTTGCCTTTTAATGATATCTTGCTCATAAAAAATGGTTGTGGTAATGTAACATATTTCGTTTGGCTTATTGGTTTTGTACTAATAGTATATAGTATACATCTAGTGTTTTGTTTGTTCTGATAATTTGGTCATATTATTCTGTCTGATGCCTATAGAGGAGTTGCCTCTGCAGGTGTTATCTTTGTTTGAAGTCATACTACTTCGTGGATGCCGTGTAGTGCTGGTTAGATATGCTCCGATGCTTGATGTGCATTGAAAGGGGGTAAGGTGGCATCGTGGAGAATGGCTGTATGTGTTTCATTTTTCTTTTTTTTTTTTTGCTGGTGATTTGGTGTTGTTGGTCTGGGAATGGTTATGTACTTTTTTGGACTTGTTTGTAGCGCTGTATGTCAGTCCGGTGCTGGTTCCTTCTCTGGTTGATGTGTTGGTTGCCTGCCTGTATACGGATGGTGAAATGTTCTTAGGGTTTGGTAGATAAAGTGGCGTGAAAGGTAGTGTTTCATGAGTATGCTGGTATTGATTTCTTGTGTTTATGCCTGGTAGGACAGCCGGTTGCTAGCTAGGATTTCTTTGTATTTATTGTTTTAATGTAGTTGGGAAAAGCTGGGATGGTGACTAATGTGGTGGCTGGTTCTGTTGGCAATAGTTGTGTGCTTTGACTACTTTCATCTGAATGGCTTGCTCGTGGTGTTAAGCTCTCGAGCAGTAGTTGTTTTTTAAAAAAAAAATGATGATGAGAGAGAAAATCCTTTGAAAAGCGTTACCATTCGTTTCCCACTTCACATACAAAAAAATAGTAATTTGGATTGAGCTCGAGAAGTTCAGTTGTGTTACGAACGACTCTGCCGAATGATGAGAAGCTCGCTCACATAAATAAACGTCCATCTTTGAAATTTGACCTTGGACTCTGCCTATTCACATAGACTTGGTACTTTGAGATGCTGGCAAGAGATGGGTGAAACAGCTGATTCCCTAATTCGAGACAGTAACAAGATACTTCATTTTTTAAATACTTTCTGTTCTTGTCATTCTCTTTGCCACTAGGTATATTCTGTTTATGTCATTTACAAAAAGACATTGTGAATATAATTCATGAATCATCTTTAAGAATTTAATAAATAATAATTAGATGTTTTCAAGAACATGTTTTTGATATTTAGGATCCTGTATGTTTGCAATATCAGTAAAATGCATAAAATACGACTTGGTTGGCCTCAGCTCAATTAGCAGCTCAGACACAAGAAGACCCGGGTAAGGGATGTAGAAGTAATTGGCTGGTATGGGCTCATTTATCCTGGGGATGTGAAGAATGGTGGTGTCAATTAGTTGGTTACCACCGTACAAGTGATGGCTTGCATGACACTGGAAAGGACAGGATGAAGAATTTGCTCATATTATCCCAAGCTGGTGATGATAGCTCTTTTTAACTTATATGAAAGAGAATCCATTTTCATTTGAAGGGTGTAGAACATCCCTAACTGTGAGATGCTAGTGTCAGCCATCAGGAAAGGAGGATAGGGCCTTATCAGAAATGCTATGATTGATTGGTCGCTAGTAGAGGGCACAAAACAATGCCATGGATCCTTGAATGACAGCTCTACTGGTAAGCTGGCATATCTGTGCAGGGGATATCCAGTATAGGGAAATAAATGGGGACACAGGTGAAACTCCCAGGCTAAGTTTGCTGTTTCTCATCCAGTTGTCTAAAGTTATGCATATATAGAGTCATTGAGAAGTTCTTTTTGACTTGAATTGAGAATTTTTCCCTGAGGAATAGCGACATTCATGAGACATAAATGTCTCTCTGGGAAATTCTGTTGAGGACGCAGGCTGAGTTGGGCTCCCTAAAGTGAGTGAAGTTTGTCCCTTGTGACTTATAGATATGAAGCATTTTTATTAAGGCAGGATCAGAGATTGCTCTGTAGGTAAGGCACAGGTCGCCTCTAAAAAGTTTATACTACAAAGAGTACTGTGACAGTAATTTCAGTTTTTTCATGTATGCCATGTACCTGAATTTTCATATTGAGAGATCTTAGTGGTCTCCTAATTTGCTGCAGATGTCTGGTAAGGTACATATCTATGTGAGCATTGTACTCTATTAATAGCATGACGAGAGATGAGTAAAGGGGGTTTATAACGTTTTTCAGTTCAGAAGCAATGCCATTACTTACGAGATGTGTAATGTGAAAGGTCTTCCTTGCCACTCTGGACACAAGATGATCAAAGTAATATTATATTGACTTTATTTTATATGCAACGTTTAATTTACAGCATGGCTTATGAATATATATAAATGTATGGAGGTTGACCATTAGAATATGAACTATGGTTATGTTGCGCCAATTGTTTCCTTTAGATGTTTCACATATTTGATCTTGTTTTTTTTTTTTTTGGTAGAAGTTTTTCAGATTCATCAAATGACTATAAATAATGAGAGCAACAGGGATTTTATAATTTTCTTAACAACATGTTTAACTGCTGAATACCATGCTTTTTCGTATCCATTTCTTGTTTTATCCTGTTAGTATAAAGTGTTCACATGAATTAATGTAACATGTTTAATTACTACAAGACACTGATATGTTGCAAGTACTCAGAAAATGTATAGAACATGATAATCTAGCCAGGTTGTTTATGATCCATAGTTCAATTAAATTCACTAATGGTTTATTACACCTGTTTACTGCGATAGCAGCATTTCACATATTAATAGTAGTATTGCTACAGTTTGGTATTTTTACCTGAAGATAACTTTATTTTTTAGACAGTAGCTGGTTTAATGTTGCTACTAGATTAAGGGTTAATTTAGGTGATACTAGGTCACCTAGATTGGGAGTTTTAAACTCCAGAAGGGGATGGATTGTAAATATTGTTTTACTAATCAGTTATGGTATTATTTGTTTGAAAGTTTTTTTGTTGTTCACCACTAATTTGAATAGTAAGTTTTTTTGAAGAGATCTGAAGATGATTATTTCTATTCCAACTGGGAAATCTCATACTAAATTACTAGAAATTAATATAATATTAACTACTGATGGTTAATTTTCTGATTTATTTTGTTTAATCTTAAATGACAGCTATAAAAAGTATTTCCATTAACATTAATGGCTTAAATAATCCAGGTAAGAGAGGTAATTTATTTAGATACCTTAAACTTAATAAATCTCAACTAATATTTTTACAGGAGACTCACCTTCTCTCGGAGGATTTATCTAAACTAAATAATAAATCTTATTCTGTTCTAGTAAGCTCTGAACATGTTCAAAATAAGAGAGGAGTAGCCATCTTGTGGAATAACTCACTACCATTGCCCAAAATAACAGATAGCTATAAAGACAATAAAGGAATGTTTTGTGCTATAACTTTGGAACTAAATAAAAAAAATGTATACATTATTTAATATATATTGGATTCCAGGTATACGTACTAACACGGTTAAACAACATTTAGATCAAATTGTGCATTTTACAAAAGGAAAATCAATAATAGCAGGGGACTTTA
Source organism: Protopterus annectens (assembly GCF_019279795.1). Lineage (NCBI taxonomy): Eukaryota > Metazoa > Chordata > Ceratodontiformes > Protopteridae > Protopterus > Protopterus annectens. Next base: position 175,541,370 of record NC_056750.1, on the reverse strand, counting down.
ACTGTATATTAGATCATAAAGATTCTTCTAATAAAGGTAAAAGGAAGATCTCATCATCAGCTAAGAAATTAAGAGATTTTATTGAAATATTTCTTTTAAAAGATATTAATCATTTTATGACTCCAAATTCATTATTTTATACTTTTTATTCCCACAGACATAATACATATTCTAGAATTGATAGAGTTTTGGTTTCCAATGACCTATTAGATTTTCTAAGTAATACAAAAGTAATAACATGCCCTATTTCTGACCATAATGCTATTATTTTTGATCTTGATATCAACAATGTCTCTACTATTCAAATCAAAAGAATACTAGCTTATATTACAAAGTTAAAATAATTTAAAGAATTCATTCTAATTGAAATTCAACATTTTTTACAACTGAATAATTCAAATGACATATCAAATATATATATATGGGATGCTTTAAAAGCATATCTATACGGAAAATTATGAGCTGGTATTATAATTTAAAGAAATTATGGGAAAAAGAACTTTGAGATATACAACATAAAATAGATAATCTAAAGCTCAATCAAAAATTAGATACAGACACTATTGATAAACAAATGGAAATAAACTCTACATAATAAATATATTGAAATATTAAACCATAAAACAAAAATAATTGCAGAAAAATATAAATTAATTAATTATTCAAATAACCCAAAATCTTTAAAGTTATTGGTTAATAAAACTAAAAGATTAAATAAAATTAATCATATCAAAGAAATATTCTCTCCTCAAAAAAAAAAGATGGTAACTAATCTTCACAACATTCTATTGGAATTTAGAAATGTTTTAACAATATCAACCAAAATTCTAACACAATAGATCCTAAAGAAGATATAAAAACTTTTGTTAGCAAATATACTAATAAAAGACTATCTACTGAACAGAAAGATATTATAGACAAATATATTTCCTTTAAAGATATTCAACACAAATTAACAAATTAAAACAAAATAAAGCCCCGGGAAATGATGGCATCATTACAGAAATTTATAAAATATTACCTAATATGGCACTAAAATTACTTCATGAAGTCTTTAACCCCGCACAAAACTTTATCAAAACCCCTCCTTCTTGGAAATACACTTTTATTTCTCCCATATTAAAACCTAACAAAGATCCAACCAAATGTTCCTCATATAGACCCATATCTTTACTCAATGTAGATTACAAAATGTTCATGTCTATTTATGCTGATAGATTAAAAAAATTTTACCTAATTTGATTGACGATGATCAAACAGGATTCATAGTGAATAGGAATTCATATGATAACATAAAAAAAAACTTTAATTTTGATTGAATCAGTTAAACAATTAAAAAATTGACAATGATTAGTTTAGATATTAATAGTGCGTTTGATTCTATTAACTGGAATTATTTATTTATCTTATTAGAATATCTAAATTTTTCTAATAAATTTATAAATCTCATTACTCAGTTATATATAGATAGTCAAGCATACATTAAAATTGGCACAAGTATATCACAAAATATACCATTAGTTAAAGGCACTAAACAAGGATGTCCGTTGTCCCCTTTATTATTTACACTAATTATGGAACCATGGGCAAACCTAATAAGATGGGAAAACAATATAACAGGTTATAATTTAAATTCCATTTCATTATATAAAATGCAATTGTTTGTTGATTACATTCTTCTCACCCAGGCTGATGAAAATACATCTAATCGAGCCATCTTTAATAACATAAATAATTTTCAAAGAAAATATGGTCTAACTTTTAATAATAAAACACAAATTCTCTTAATTAGCCCAAAACAATTTAATTTACATGATGATTATAAAAAATATCTAACACAATCCAATCAAATTCTTTATTTAGGCATTTCAATAGCTAAAATATTAAGGATATTATACAAATTAACTATAACAATTGTCTTACAATAATTGAAAATTTAACAAAGAATTGGAATAGAATAAGTTTCTCTATGGATGAAAGACTCACTATTATTAAAATGATTTTTCTCCCTAAATTCTTTACATTATCCAATCCATCTCTATACCTCCCCTGTACTGGATAATTAAAAAATTAAATGCAATTTTTTTTTAATTTTTATGGTTTTCAAATAAATCCAGAACTGCTTTATCTTATCATATGAAAAACTGGGATAATGGAGGTATAGCACTGCCTAATTTAGAATTTTATTCAGTTTCATCTATGGTAAAAGTGATTTCTCTCTTAATTGATACTAATTATCAAGCTAAATTTGAAAAAAAATGTTTGAAATATTAATGTTGCATACTATAAAAATAACTCTCAAAAACTGTTGTTTATAAATAACCCAGCAATTTGGTTCCTAAAAGATCAGCTTTCCACCTTTTGTTCCCTAAAATTTAAAAGTAATTATTTAACACTTTTGTTAAAATCTTTTAGAAATTTTATATTTAAATATAATGTTTATAAAAAATGGTTATTCCTTCTCTTTCCCATAGCCTACTCATCAGGTATTCTTTTTACCTCTGACTCTAATAAAATGTGTATCTTTAAACATAAAAACTTATTCTTTTGGTATCAATTGATGTCAAATAATGTCTTGAAATCAGTTAATTTACTAGATGTTGAATTCAGATTCGGGTCCCTTTATTGGTTGGAGTTACATGAAGGAAGGAATTTTATACAAAATAGAATTGACTTAATGACCCCTTCAGTTAAGACAGTTATACCAAACTTAATACTTTACTTGATTTTATCTCTTCAGAATAATTCTCCTTCCACTAATAAACTCTCAGAAATATATAAAGCTATCAAAAATGGATTTAGATGTCTACTCTGCCAGTTACTGGAACTTTTTCTTTTCCATTAATAATTATTCTCCCATAGACAAAGACAAATTCAATATTTTGAAATCATCTAGTATGACTACTTCCTCGTTAAGATGGAGAATATTTTCCTGGAAATATCTAAATAGATCCTGTATTACTCCTCATACATTGAGTAAAATTGGGAAAAAGGGTATAAACTGTTGGAGATGTAATAATAAAGTAAATGCTGATTGGTCCCATATGTTCTATGATCGTATTGAATTGAAAACATTTTGGGATGATATAAATGATTTTATGCAAGCTATTTTTACAGACAATTTTACTTTAACTAAGTCCTTAATATTAGTTAATACTCCAGTTCCAGATTGTATTAATGTATCTGATTACCCTTTGGTTTGGTCTATGCTAGCCATAGCAAGAAAATTCCTCTTCATCTTTACAAGGATTTAAAAAATCTTCTTAATGAAGTTTTTGTTTGGAAAAACTAACCATCAGGAATAGAATTTCTAGAAATACTTCTTCTCTTCAAAGTTGGAATAAAATATATGATTTTTTTTACAAAAGTAGTTCTATATTATAGAATATATAATTTACATATTTATAAATTATTTTAAATGTATTGATCTATGGTGAACATATTGTATATAGTTATATATTGTTTATTATGTTATTACTTCATGTAAAATTCATTTTATTTGTTTTAAAAAAAAAAGAAAAAATGAGTTTGTTTAATTTAACTTTATTGTATATTAAAATTTCTCAAATAAAAATGTTTTGAAAAAAAAGATTTTTTATGTCAATTTTAGCTAAAAGACTAAACTAAATATTTGCTTAATAAATGAAGACAAACAGGTTTTATAATTAATAGGAAAGTTCACGACACTATACTAAGGCTTTCTTCTTTGATTGATATTGCAAATAACAATAAGAATGAAGTATCCATAATAAGTCTAGACATGGGCAAAGATTCTGACTCCATAAACTGGTCATATTTCTTTAGAATACTAAAGGAATAGAACTTTTCCACTGAATTCATAGAATTAAATCAAAAAGATTTAGGTCAACTCAATGTTGTACATAAATATAGGGTCTTTTATTTCAAGTCCATTTAATATTTAAAAAGGAACAAAACAGGGATGTCCATTATCCCCTCTGTTATTTGCACTTGCCATAGAACCATTCACTAACTTCATAAGACATAATGTAAACATTAATTGTTATAAATTAAATGAAAACTTCTCCCCTAAAATTGAGCTATTTGCTGATGATATTCTAATCACATGTGGAGATGTTGAAATATCACTAGAACATTTAGTTAACGCTATGGATTTCTTTGAAAAACTATCAGGGATAAAATGTAATCATAATAACATTACAGCATTACTAATAAACAGATACTGTAGCTGGTAGGTTGATTTTATTTAAAATCTTTAGTTGTGGAAACTCTCAGATAAAATATTTATGAATTACCATTGAATCCACATATAAGCAATCTATGATAATTAATTATCAGTACCTAATTAACATAATAACTAAATTAACAGAATTTTGGACTAAATTGTGTTCACTTTTGAAGATAAAATAACACTAATTAAAATGATATTATTATAGAAAATCTTATTTTTTAGCCAATCACTACTTCGTCTGTCTAAAGCAGTCATAAAAAGATAAACTCCATCCTATTAACCTTCTTGTGCAATCCACAAAAAGCTAGAATCTCCCTATTGTGGCATACCTTAAGTTGGGAAGAGGGCAGTATATTTATTTATTTATTATTTATTGGCATTTGATGACCGGGAAAGTCCACTGGGTCAGAAACCGATTTTCAGTGGAGGCCCGGGGAGACAAGCTCCCCATACAAATACAAATACAAAATTTAATACGGTAATAGTATTCAACAACAGAGGCACGGTTATAGTGATTATACAATAATATGCAATAGAGTGGCAAAAATTACATAGATAAAGTCTAAAAGAATTTCACAGTGGATACATTTTTACTGCCAAGTTAGGGAGAATAAGAGGTAGAAATGGCAGTAAAGAGATGTATAGTAAAATTAGAGATTTTAAATTGACATGAAAAGGAGGCAAAGGTTGTAGACTGACATAGTTTAAGGTGGGTCAAATCATATGATTACAGGTACAGATATGATTATTGAGGTAGTGGCATCTTAGAGCAATTTGAAGGATTTTATAGTGTCCAGCTGAGTGACAGAGGAAGGTAGGGCATTCCATAATTTGGCTATGGTATAGGAATAAAGGCTATGTCCAGCATGTTTATTAGGTTTGGATATACTTAAGAGGTGCTTATTAGTGGACCAAAGATTCTGGGTTGGGATATAGGTTAGTAGAATAGTCTGAAGAGAAGGACAGTTTTCTGGAGTATAGATTAATTTGTGTGTGAGAGTTAATTGGGTGTAATTTAGGTAGTGGGGAAATTCAATCCAGTTCAATTCCTTAATGGCTAAGCAGTAGTGTGTGTAATTTGACATTAGCGTGGCAAAATTTTGCTATTTTGTAATAGCATGATTGTAGTTTATTTATAAGTGCTATGTGGAGATTACTGAAGATGGGGCTTCCATAAAGGAGTGAGGGGAGAAGTAAACTGTTTGCTAGTTTTATCTTTATTATCCATGTAATGCTTATGTCTATAGAGTTTGCCAAGTTTAAAATATATTTTTTTATTGAATTTTGGATATGCTGGTCGAAGGGAAGTTTCTCATCGACAGTGATGCCTGGTAGTTTTGCTGTTTTCACTAATTTGATTACAGTATTGTTTTGTGAATATATCTTAAAGCTTTTACTAATATTGAGTTATATATTAAATCTGTGATTATTAAAATAGTTTCTATGTGGTTAGACTCTTCTTACAATTTATGCTGGAAATCAGTTCATGAAACCTTGTTAATACAAAATAATAAATCCATAACTGAGCCATTCACAAAAATTAATAGGAACGTATTCATATGGGTTATAAAAATGATATATTGAATGATATAAATGGAAGTATGGTATATTTATATTTAAACCAAACTATTTAACTATTTAAAAGAATTATTTACTCTAATTATATACATAAAGATCTAATAAAATATTATTGCTGATAGCCTAAAGGAGTGGATGTTTAATATCACTTAATACAACAAAAATGACTGAATTAAATGAGACCGGGCTCATTTACTGGCACCATTTTCTGACAGGAAATGAAATGCATACTCAGATTAGTTGCTTGCCAAATACAGCACAGAAAACAATAGTTGGCTTGACTTACAAACATGTAAATAATTTATTCAAGATAAACTGAAAGTAAAATCTGACAGACAAAAGAGTAACATCCCTAAAATTCTAGACCTTCTTTCTAACAGTAAAAGCAACTCTGCTAAAATATTTTGTTATCAATCATTTATACAGTTATTATAAACAAACGCATTTCCTATGATAGGTCTTTCTGGCTATATTCAACAAAAATTAATAAGGAGAACTATCAGATAATAATAAAAATAGTCTTAAAATCAACATCTTCTCCATACTGGAAAATATTCACATGGAAATTTCTACACAGAGTTATATGTAAAACAGAAAACACAAAATGCTGGAGGTGTGAAACAGCCCTAAAGGCTGATTGGAAACATATGATTATTGAATGCAAAACAGTTCTTTCCTTCTTGACATATTTCAGAGATTTTTGTAAAGCACTGTGGTCAGATAATTGTGCCATCACAGATTCTCACATACTGTTTAATGCACCTATACCAGAAGTTATCCAAGTATCACAGATAGCTCTTCTTGGGAACATTTTAGTCATAGTAAGGAAATCATTACCAAAAACTGGAAAACAAAGACTACTATCTCTTTTAATAATGAATTATTTGCTTAGATAAATCAGTTTGTAACACTGAAATACTCACTATAAAATGAGAACAAAGAATGAGACTCAACGATTAATTGGTTGGCAGAAATTACACAATTTACTAGAAAAATATTAATGGTTTTATATACACACACACACACACACACACACACACACACATATATATATATATATATATATATATATATATATATATATATGGGTCTAGGCACTTTTGTGTATGTGTGTTCGATGTTTTGTGATTTGGACATATGCTAGTCGAGCATGTGTCCAGATCCCATATATATATATATATATATATATATATATATATATATAAATATTTCAGCCTCAGCCATTAATGCCTTCCTAGGTTGCCAATATACCAAAACACTTGTTCCCATAATAAGTATCCAGGCTGTCCTTAAAAATATCTAAACCAGTACTTGATTTAATGTAATTTGGTAGCCTGTTCCAGCCATCAGCTACTGTGTCAGAGAACCAGTTATTACACTTCTCATTCCTATAGAATTTTTTTTATTTTCTCCAAATCTTTTGAGTTTTTAATACCATGATGGGAATGGACCCCATTCCTAAGTCAAAGTATGATAAAAGTTCATGAAATTAGTATTGCTTTAATCTTTGATGTCAGCCAGAAGTGCTCTATGCAGCATCCTCATTGTGCCCAGTAATGACTCCTTCTGCAATTCGTATGGAGTTACATGTATTGGTAGCATATCGAAATATGATTGTAGATTCTTTTTTATAAGACCCGTTGCTCCTACTACTAATGGAACTGTCTGGATATCTTTCTTCCACATTGCTCTCATTTCTGCCTGCAAATCCTGATATTTTATGACTTTGTGCCTCTATGTACGCAAGACACTGTTATCACTGGGTGTGGTGATTTCAATGATCAATGCCACTTTTGTCTTCTTTTCATAGGTTCATAGGTTCATAGGAAGGTACTAGGCTCTCAGCCCTGGGGCCTATACAAGCCCAGCCAAAAAGGTACCCTGGCTTTTGTCACCCAAGAAAATTATTTTCCTGTGCCACTGTCGAGCAGCATCACAGAAGTGATCCTCGGGGTGAATTTCCTATTTCCCATCCAATCATCAAGATTTTTCTTGAAGAGTGCTAATGAGGAGCTTTGTTTGACATAGATAGGTAGCTTATTCCAGAGTATGGGAAGTCTCTGGGACAGGAATCTATCCCTCCAGCATGTTCTGTTTTTTGTGGTAACAAGGTTTACGTCCCTAGAGCGTGTAGCTTGGAGGGATTGGGATTTCTTTAAGTGGAACATGTCCAACAGCTCTGGATTTGACATAGCTTTGTATATTAGGCAGAGATCGCCTCTGAGTAGGCAATATGTGACGGAGTAAAGCTGGAGTTTTTTGAGACGGCCTGTGTAGGGCATCTGTTTGAGTCCGGTAATCCTCTTTGTGAGGTATTTCTGCGGCCTTTCCAGTTGTTGTAGATGTCTTGTGAGGTACATACCAAAAGGGGCATTGTACTCTATAATGGGTCTAATGAGTGATGAGTAGTGGGGAACAATAACCTCTTTTTTTTTTTTTTTGGAAGAGAAACCTTTTGTGATGAGGTGTGCCATGTAGAAGGATTTCCTGACTACTGTGGCGATGTGATTATCAAAGGAGAGACTACTGTCCACCTGTGTCCTAAGGTCTCTTATCACACTTTTGGTGTTATTTATACTACTGTCTATGTTGTAGTTCATGGCTACAGAGTTTTTACCAAAGGGGATGACAATGCACTTTTTTGCATTGAGCTTGAGGCCATGGCTTTGACACCAGGCATCTGTCTCAGTGAGGCCCTTTTGTAGGATGTCCACATCGTTACGAGTTTCGATTATGGCTCCTAGTTTGCAGTCATCAATTATCTAATGGACCACTATATCCACTTTTTTAGCATCTGTCTTTTGAACTGTTGGTATTGGGTGATCCCATGCAATGTAGACTTCATCATTTCCTATGATGCTTTGTGGTTTATGTTTCCAGTGTTTTTCAGTCACTTAAGTACCATAGTGTTTGCAAGTCCCCAGTGCAACAGTCTTGCCACATTATTATGTCTTTCAGTATGCATTCCTTCTGCCATTAGTATGTCACAACCAGCAACAAGGTGTGCAACTGTTTCAAATTCTGTTTTACAAAACCTGCATTTGTCTGTTTCTCCCACATGTTCAATGGACTTTTTAAACCAGTATGTAAGTAGCCCACTATCTTGGGCCGCCAATATTAACCTTTCATCTCTTGGTTTAAATTCACCTCTCCTTAACCATTCCTGCATGTCCTATCTTTCTGCATAGGTTGTCTGATGATTCTCTAGTACATTTTGATAACCCCAAACATTCCCAAAGGTAGTTGTCTCTAAATGCTCTATATACCTGAATAAGATCTCCTCTTAGATATCTATAGATATCTATAAGAGACACTGTACACGTTCAGATATTTTAGTCTTTCATAATAACTTCACATACATGGATGACCTTGGTATATTTCTGCTGTACTCTTTCCACTTTACTCATCCTTGTTTTCTTTTAGGGTTTCCATATTTATATTATATACTCAAGTTTGGGTCTAATGTAATTAACAAACAATGACTTTATCATTTCTGATTTCCTAGACTTTATAAATCTTTTTATACAACCTATAGTTCTATAACTATCATTAACAAATTGGTTAATATGATTAGAAAAACTCAAAACTGGATCTACCCACATACCCAGGTCCTTAAATAAATCTGCAGTTTCAATCATTGTGTGCTGTATTAAATATTCAGCTTTCATTTTTTTTCTCCCAAATCGGATATGCTTAGTTTTTGATGTATTTATCAGCATATTAGTCTCCTATGCGCAAATGGTCAACTTAGTCAAGTTATTTTGCATATGTACCTTATTTGTAGCAAATGTAATCAGTTTATCCAATCTCAGGTTGTAGAATACCTTAGATGAAAACGTTAGGCCTGAAAGATACAATCTAAAAAACTAAGGGCCTAGGACAGATCCCTGTGGAACACATTGACTGTAACAATGAATTTCACCTGTCCAGTTGCTGTATGATACTTGCCATGTCCTATATGCAAGCCATGCAGCTATCCATCTTATCAAGAGTACATCAATACCTAGTTGTTCTAATTTATTGATCAGTGTTTCGTGTATGACTCTGTCAAATGCTGAAGCTAAATCTATATAAATTACATCACAGCACAATTTTTCATTCATAGCTATTATATTGTTATAGAACAGCATATTACAGGTGGTAATATATTTATTTTCAACATATGCATGCTGATATATGGTTTCAAGTCCCAACCTATCCAGTTCTGACAATAACTTATCCAGTATTACCTTTACTTTTCTACAACATAAAGTAGACTTAAGGGTCTATATGACTCTGGGTTTGTCCTACTCTCTTTTCCCTTAAAGACAGGTTTAATAAACACCTGTCTCAAATCTTGAGGAATCTCCCCATATTTATATGACCTAGTGAATAATAGATATAATAGTACCATAAGTTCTTGCTGAAGTGTTCTCAGGTCATTGTTATGAATTCCATCTCCTCCCTGTGCTTTGTTGGATCCAGTTTGTGCATTTCTTTTTCAATATAATCTAATATGATTCTGGTATCTGAAGTTACCTGGATGTCACTAGGACAACTTATCACCCCTTTTGTGGAACCAAACTGTTTTGCATAAGATTTTGTAAATATATCTATAATCTGTTGTGTCTGAGAATAAATTTTGGAATCTGTACATAGTTTATCAATCTGTATATCTTTACTCCTTCCACATCTTATGTATCTATAAAAATGTTTCTTGTTATGCTCAATATCTTTATTTAAATTTTCTTCAAAATTTTCTTGATCTTGTTTCACCCTATGCTTAATCTGTTTGTCCATCTTGTTAATTTCAGTTTTCAAATTTGTAGTTCGACCTCTCTTCAATTTATTATATTTTTTGTCACTCACCTTAATCAGTTATCTTCTTCTTATGGAAATATATCCCCTGACACAATATCCTAGGTCCTGATGTTAAACACTTTTTTATTTTTTGCACTCAAATAATTTCTCCACATTCCATCTACAGTTTTTCCAATGAACACATCACTCCAGTTAGTTTTACATAATGACTGTTTTGGTTGCATATACTCTGTAATTAATCTTCTGTGCATTGGTTTAGATTTCAGTTTGGCAGAATTATCTAGAAACAAATTAACCTTTATAATCCCATGATCACTGCATGTCAGCATTGGTAAAACTTGACCTGAAGTAACAATAATTTCTTTAGGAACACAAACAATGTCTAATGTTCTGTCCCCTGGTAGTTTTTTTTTTTTTTACAATCTGAAGCAATTGTTGTTCCTGAATATACGTTATGAATATTTTCCTTACTAATGTTGTTGAATCAATATTATTCCAAATGTGTTTCTGGTAAATTTAGGTCCCCAGCTAATATTATTCTTCCCTCCTGTGTTTCATGCAAGAAATGTATGAATTCCTCTAGGTCATCTGTACTTGACTTTGGTGGTCCAACAATTGTTATATGTTCCAGGGCTGTCTTTATAGTCACAGTTACACAGTCTATAGTACTAGTGTTACCATTAAACATGTAATAATCACAAGTATCATAACTAACTTTAATCCCTGTCATAACACCTCCACCTGATTTTTTTGTAAGAATGTCTGTTACAGTAAAAACATTTATACCCTGAGAGAACTGGTTTCCAGTCATTGTTCTTTATCCATGTTTCACAAACAATGTCAATCTTGTGGGAACTTGCCAAATTTTCCTATAAAATATTATTAATGCTTCTAGCTTTAACAACCATCAGAGAAACATCAAATGTTGCTATCTGTGAACTGTTAAATTTTCAACCTGGCAAAAATCCTGCCAGGTCTTTGACAAATATTGCAAAATATCTGCTGCAAAACTTCTCTTCCTTGATCTTGACAAATGCACGCCATCCTGTCTGAACACATGCCAAAAACTAGGCCTGGATGCTCTACACATTTCCATTTTTTTAGAACAGGACATTTTTTCCATGTAGGTATTTACCCCCAAAAATCTTTTCATTCAGTGACCTGACTATCTCTTCTATAGGTAATGTGTGAAAAATAAGTCCTAACACCAGTACGAGCTATACTATCTAAGAGGGCTGTCAGTCCCCTACTAACAGTCAGAGAGTCCTTGCGAATGTGATAATTTGTTCCAACATGAATAAAAACAGATCCATACTTCCTTACATTAAGGCGTTCCAAGGCTTGTCTCACATCTTCCATTTTTGCTCCTGGCAAGCATAACACTGTTCGATGTTCATTATCTTCTCTGCAGATATAAGTATCACTTCCTCTAATAATTGAATCTCCAATTACAAGAATATCTTTGCTGACCAGCTCTGAAGAATCTTTAACTTCTAATACAGTAATATCTGCTCTATCAGTTGTTACAAAGGATGGATCCTTATCACCATTAGTCTTATTAACCCCACTGTTTCTCGTGTGTATTAAATTCTCATCCAGCTGATATTCTAAATCCACAGCTTGAGCCATGTAGTCAACATCTGTCTTTCTCTTCTTTTTTTCTTACATTAATGTTCTTCAATCCTTCCACGTTCAGTTTTGATTTCTTCCTTTTCACCTGCCCCCTTGCCTCTTTTTTTCTACCTTCTCTTTTGGAAAAATCATGCCTTTTTCTATAGACTGAAGGTTTTCTGATAGAAAAATATTATCATTTCATGTACCCTGTGTGTTAAAAAACAAAGGAGCGTCCTTTTTGTACATATTCTCTTTACTTTACAGACATCAATCAGTTTATTTTTCTTCCTTGTTATTTGTTGCGAACTTCTTCCTCTCTTTCTTTGTTTCCTTCTAAACAATACAGATCCTCAGATTACTGAATACTTGCATCTGGAATTCCAAAATTGTCAGGGGGATCATCTTATTTCATATGGGTTGAATTATCTTTACAGACAACAGATACATCATTTCCTAAATGTGTTCTATTTGTTCTTTGCCTAACATTATTTATCTCACCAGTCCAGCCATTAATATATGTAACAACAGTTCTCCAAGCCATGCCAGTTGCACAAGTGCAATCATCAAGTCTAGATTCCCTAACAATGGTAAGCAAATCATCCAACTTTTGACAAGAGGAACACAGATCACCTGTGTTATCTGCTGTTACCATTAAATATGCATAGCATTTATTACACTGTGCAAGATATTTGTGCATTAACAGATCATTAAATGCATACCCATTTAAGGAATCCATATTCAACTTCAAACAAATAAAATATTTTAAAAGAAAAGAATAATCAAAATCAGTGACCACAGAATTCAAAGAGAACTTAAATCAACTTCTATGACAAAAATGGCACAATACAATTAATACTAAGGTAAGTAACAGTAAAGTTGTTCTGACCGTACAGGTTCTGCACGCCAGATAAAAGCTATAATTCCTTTAAATCGTACACAGCAGCTTCTTCGGGTCTACTTTAATTAAACAAAAGTGGAATGCGTCGAATATGAATCCATCAACACATAAACAGCGAAACACGGAAACGTCGAACGCACTAAATAGCGAAATCGGAAATGTCGAATTGTCATAGTTGGCCCATCTGCAGTATAGCTCCGTAAGGTAAGTGTGCGATAGTTATGGACCTTAGGGTTAGGGTGCAGGTTAAGTTAAGTGCATAGATAGGTAATATATGTAAGGTTTAGTGTTGGGTTTTGTTAAGTGTATGTGTGTGGAATATTTACTTGTGTGGGTATAGTTCTGTAGGGTAAGTGTGCGGTACTTATGGACCTTAGGGTTAGGGAGGGGTTAAGGGTAGTGCATAGATAGTTGTGTATGTGGGGTTTAGTGTAGGGTTACAAGTGGGGTTTTGGTGCTTTAATTTAGGGTTAGTATTAGGGTTTTGGTTTGTGTATGTATGTGTTTTTTGTTGTTGTGTTTGCGTAGGTAGTATGTTACGGGCGGTGGGGTTGGCCGACTATTGTGGTTTCGATGTTTAAATTTTGCAGTTTTACGTGTTCAACGTTATTGCGTTTCGCTGCTTATGTGTCAACGGATTCGTATTCGATAGATTTCACTTTTGTTTAATTAAAGTAGACCCGCTTCTTCTCACTATCGCTCGCAGTTGTACTTCTTTTTAACAGTAAAGATCAATAAATCACAAACCAAGGTATGACTGTTTAGATATGCTCAGGATTTTCCTCTCTGCATTCTGTGTAAATGTATAGCTGTCTAGGCCCCTTGGGATGGCTATTGCTTGTCTGTCTTAAATCTATCCCTTTCTAACAACCAACAGTGAAATTAAAGGTAAAACAACAAAATATGAATTGAAGTAGATCTTGTTAACAAGCACTCCCTTCCTACCTAAAAACAGTGAAAAAGAGCGATGAGAAATAAAGTATAAATTCAAATAAAACTTCTCATCAGTCAACTCCACAGTAAATCACAAACGAAGGTATGATTGTTTAGGTATGCTCTGAATTTTCCTCTCTGCAATCTGTAAGTAAACCAAAAAGGTACAGGACGGCACAACAAGTCCTCAGCTTGAACAGGTCCCAGTTTATTAATGAAACAACACAAATAATCCAAAATGAACAAGTTAATAATCCAAAACGAACAAGTTGTATTCCAAAACGAACAAGTTAAGTGCTTTCATCTGTCTGATGCAGACTTCCTCAGAACTGCCTTAATAACATCAATATCCTTTTTATATTTAGTTTTGGCACCAAAAACTTTTCAAACTTTTAAAGTAATACCTACCTAATACAATACATAATACAACAGTAATAATCATAAATAAATATATATGTTGTTGAAATTAATAAACTGGGACCTGTTCAAGCTGAGGACTCGTTGTGCCGTCCTGTACCTTTTTGGTTTACTTACGTTGTTGCTTCTGCTGTGATTTTTTACGTCTCTGCAGTCTGTGTGAATTTATAGCTGTCTAGGCCCGTTGTGATGGATAGAGCTTGCCTGTCTAAAACCTATCCCTTTCTAACAACCAACAGTGAAATTAAAGGTGAAACAACAAAATATGAATCAAAGTAAATCTTGTTAACAAGCTATCCCTTCCTACCCACAAACAGTGAAAAACAGTGATAACAAATAAAATATAAATTCAAATAAAACTTCTCTTACCCGTCAAGTCCACAGTAAATTACAAATCAAGGCAGGAATGTTTAGACATGTTCTGGATTTTCCTCTCTGCAGTCTGTGTGATTTTATAGCTGTCTGGGCCCCTTGGAATGGCTTGAGCTTGCCTGTCTAAAACCTATCCCTTTCTAACAACTTCTTCTTTCAGCTTTTTCCCAATTAGGGGTTGCCACAGTGGATCACCTGTCCGCTCATGATCATCAGTGGAGTTTTATGGTGCCGAGTTGCCAGCCCGACGCCCAACCTTACACAGAAGGCACACACATGCACACACTCACACCTAGGGCCAATTTAGAGAGCCCAATCCACCTACAGCATGTCTCTGGGAGGAAACCGAAGCAGCCGGATGAAACCCACGTGACCACAGGGAGGACATGCAGACTCCACACAGAAGGCACTCCAGCCAATGATCAAACCGGAGAACCTCTTGCTGTGAGGTGGCAATGCTAACTGCTGCACCACCGTGGCCACCCTTTCTAACAACCAACAGTGAAATTAAAGGTAAAACAACAAAATATGAATCAAAGTAAATTTTGTTAATAAGCTATCCCTTCCTATCTACAAACAGTGAAAAACAGTGATAGCAAATAAAATATAAATTCAAATATAATAAAATATAATTTCAATTATATATGTAGAATTTTGTTATGGACTCTGTAAATAGTTTGTATATAGTTTTTTAGTGCTTGTACTACCATTAATTGTTTAAATGATAATTGGTTTGGAAAAATCAAAATAAAAAGTTACAAAAAAAGAAATGTTGTTAATGAGTTTCAAAAGATAGCAAGCATGAAAGAAAAAAAATCACATAAAATAAGAAAGAAAGAATCACATACCAAAGTCATTTGCTGTTGTGTAGAAAGTGCCTCTGAAGTCAGTCATGTGACATGTATGAATTATGAATTACTTACCCACACGTAAATCTTGAATCATAGTTAAGCCAGCCGAGGAAGAAAAAAAACATAATGTGAAGTAAACAAAACTGATTGCATGGTATTTGGTCTTCCTTCCTGGCTTGTTGAATGGGTCCTAAGGGAAGGGAGACACAACTGTCACAGACCAAAGAAAACTCAGATTTCAACTACAGGCTGTAAATGGGGATGGGGTGTTGCCAGGCCATCAACTCACTGTTTCGCATTCTGAGAAAACAATGGTCTAATTTGTTGGGTTGTCAAAAAAGGAGGACATGTAATTAAAAATTGTTGGTGCCCCTTGGCCTTCCAGTACAGAGATAAACCTGTCTCACAGCCATATTTTAGGAGGTCACTTGGGGTGGAGAAGCCAAGAGAGAGAGAGAGGGAGACAGTCCTGGAAAGGGACTTTTGGCCTGGAATTTATTTTCTGCCATAAGAAGACTTTGTACTACTTGTCCAATACTTATCCTGGGTGTCAGAAAAACACTCCATGCAAACTCTACTGATGTCCCCTACCAATAATCAATGTTTCCTTTAACCGCATTGCTATAACTCTGGTGAGTTCATTAGTGAAGATATCTGGAGGGATCAGTATATTTTACTAGCTCTAGACTATGCCCTCTATTATCCTGAGGTTATACCTTTGTGTAAAGTTTCTGCTAAACCTTTTGCAAGACAATTGATACTTGCATTTAGTAGAATGGGAATCCCTAAGGAAATTCTAACAGATCAAGGGACTCTTTTCATGTCTAAAGTTATGAAGGGCCTCTATTAGTTGTTACAAACTGAGCAATGTAGAACTTCTGTACACCCCTCCAAATGAATGGTCTGTCAGAACACTTTATCAAAACCTTGAAGAATATAATAAGGTAGATGGTTGAAAAGGATGGGAAAACTAGGACATCCCACAGCCCTATCAAATTTTTGCCACCAGGAGATGCTCAGTTGCCCACTGGGTTCACCCCCATTTTAGTTACTCTGTGGAATATACCCTCTGGGTTTTCAGGAGTGAAGAAAGAAACAAGAGGAATTTTTTTTAAGTATCAGCAATACCTTTTACCAAAATGCAGGAAAGTTATGTTTAGACTGCCTAGGCTGCAATGCCTATTTTTGTCCAGATGGGAAATTTAAGTATATTTTTGCTGGGTATCTCAAGGCTCCATTCTTTTACCGCTGCTATTCTCTCTATATATTAACAAATGTCCTCTAGATCTTCCTTACATTCCTTTTCTGCTACATGGCCCTCTACTGCTCTAACCAGAAACTAACTAAATTACTACAAAATATTCAAACTGACTTCCATTCCATCAGCAATTGGATTTTCAAGAAAAACCTAATTCTAAATTCAGCAAACATTAAAACATTGCTTATTGACACCCAACATAAGATTAACAGGTTTCCCAGATTAGTCCCACAAAGCTAGGAGCCTCTTTTCAGGGGAGACCTGAAGTGGTATTTATACTACATGGGGAAATGTGTCCAAGGTATCAGGGGAACTTTCCCTACTCATTTCAATAGGTGTCATGGGATGTTTTACATCCACCTGGGGTACCACCACCTTAAAAAGATGGGGCCTAAGTTTCATGTCTCATCTGAGGACAGAACACTCAGGAGTGCAGCACTACCTTATGCTGCACTGCAATGTCAGAAATCAATCTACCTGGTGTGGGAATAGAACCCACAGCCATGTGCACCAGAAGTAAATGTGCTAATCATTGTGCCAC
This sequence comes from Protopterus annectens, assembly GCF_019279795.1. Classification (NCBI taxonomy): domain Eukaryota; kingdom Metazoa; phylum Chordata; order Ceratodontiformes; family Protopteridae; genus Protopterus; species Protopterus annectens. Next base: position 175,523,898 of record NC_056750.1, on the reverse strand, counting down.
TCAAACTTAAAGCCTCTTCAATTTATGTCAGATTTTGTACACTGTTAAATTCTCAGTTACCTAGTTAAGGCTAAATACATCTGCTTCCAATCAGCTCACGTTATCTAAAGCTACTTTAACCCTCCTCTGTTCTGACTCCACATCTAAGTTTCATACCTTTACATCTCCTTTCTCAAACTCCAACATACCTTTCCTGTATTTCTCATTCAATCACCTTAAATGGAATGCATGCATTTCTAAATACTTTATAGGAGCTATTACATTAGATTTATTTGCATTCTTAGCATAACATATTCTTTGTATGTTACACATTGTCACTTCATTGTTAATGTCCTAATGTATTCTCTGTAAGTCTTGTCATTTTATATATAAATGCATGTTGTCTACTGTTTTATAATGGCAGGAACGGCAGTCTCCACAGAGATCATGTATTCGTTAAGGATAAAAAATAAAATGACCCACATTACATATTTCTGTACCAATGGATCTAAACTTTTTGTCAGTTTTAATGGTTCTGTGAAAGAACATATTCTGGCATTGCAGTTCTGAGTGGATAACTAACTGGAATGATTGGATCTACTGGGCTTTCATCTAAAGTTCCTCCAGGTCTGTGGTATTTTCATTATGAAATCTCTTTGGCACATTATGAAAGCCTCAGTTCCATCTGCGATTTTTTCTCATGTCTATAAGTTGGCCAGTATCATACACCTTCCCAGAAAAGACCCAAAACTTCTCTGTAGTCCTACAGAACTGTTAGCCTTTTATCACTATTAGCAAACTGGTTGATAAACACTGTAGCATCAGAAACCAAAACACACAGAAGCATATGCCTTAATTAATGACTATCGCCATGTTTACAGGAAAGGGCGTGGGGCTGCAACAGCCCTGCTGGCATTCAACAACACCATCTTTAGAGCTACAGAACAAGATGCGGTAACTGTGGTATTGTTTGTAAGCCTAGCAGAAACCTTCACTTCAGTAAATCATACTAGTCTGATTACTAAACTGCCTTCACATAGATTACATCTGTCAACATTATTCTGGATCACAAATTATTTAAATAAGAGATCACATTAATTGGCATCTATAAATCATTATTCCTATTCATATTCAGTAACAAATGTTGTACCTAGGCATTCACTCCTTGGACTTCTGCACTTTATTCTTAAACATGGTAGCAGGGGATGTGCCACACGGGAAATAACCAAAGAAGGGACATGTCTGCAAAGTCAATGTAGTCTGAGCACTCAACATCGGAAATTATGAAAAGCTCTACAACAGTTTGATGCATTCCAAGATGGTGGTGGTAGTGTAAGCAGATAAAAACAGAACTCTGGGCACATAACAGTTTAAGACAACAAAAGTCTACAAACTACTACAAATTGTTAACGAATATTGGAAGCTAATGTGGCTATAACATCCAGAAGGTCAACAAAGAAAAGAAAAAATGTAAAAGGCAGAGCAACTGTGAAAACTCAGAAGGATACGGGAAACATTGTGGCAGAGCAGCTGTGGGAAAAGCAAATATTAATGGAAGGTGAAGGAGAACAATCCTCAGTCACCCCACAGAGAAAGACTGATCAAGTGCACTTTGTGATTTTTTCAATATAAGTGGTTCACTGTTGAAATGTATAGAGACAAATAAGAGACAGCTGCAGGAAACAAATGTATTAACTAGGCATTCAAAGGAAAAAATTGGTATGCAAACTGCAGAAAAGGCGAGGATGGAAAAATGGTGGAACAGCAATTACAATTTGCTCAAAAGCCATTGAAACTAGTTGAACGTCAGAATAGGTCATGCAGAGACAGCTTGAGGTTTACAGCAGTGCTAGAAGAATTTGAAAAGGAAGACTGTAAAGACTTTGTGAGAAAATGCTTCAGTGCACAGACCAGACTTTCTGCTGCTGATATTAAAACAGAAACAGCACATAGAGTGAATATTCTTAACTTGAAACTGAGACAACAGCCAAGACCTATAGCAATTAAAATACAGACATATCAGCTAATGGCAGACATTCTTTCTGTTTTGTAGAGGAAGGGTATAAACTTAAAGGTTGGAGACACAAGTCTTTATGTGGATAATGACTTTTCATTACAGACACAAATGAGCAGAAATGTTTTTCTTCCTTGCATAAGGCTCTACAAAGAAATGAAACTTCCTTTCAAGTTGCTGTATCCTAGATTACTTTGGGTCTTATATCCATTTAGATTAAAAACCTATACAGACCCTTGACAGTCACACAATGAACTGGTAAAGTGAAAAGAAGATTTAGAGGCAGGAGAAGGTAGTGAATGAACAAGCAACCAGTCCACAGATCTATAAAAATAAACTATGGGCACCTCAAGGGAGGTATTTCCTGTGAAGCCCATTTCAGTTTTCCAAAAGAAAATAATGGATAAAACAAAGGAGATGAAATAGTTTCCCTAAAAGAAGGAAATTCCATAAAAGAAAACAATGTACAGAGAATATTGTGTGTGGAAGTACTTAAAAGATTAGAAATGTGGTCATAAGGAAAGCAAATGAGATATGGAATAACAGTCAGAGTAGGTATATAGGGGGCTTAAAAGGTAAGAGTTCTAGAGAAGCAGAAAGAATCAGTGGAACACAACAAACTAAACAGTAATTCAAAGAAGCTGATATGCCTGTGCAAGGATCCTTGGAAAGTTTTAATGAATATAAAGCAGCTGTTTCAAACAACTATTTTTACAATAGCTTCAAAGCAACCAAATTGTTCACTCAACATATGAGGCAACAAAAGATTGAAAAAAATAATAACTAAATTCAGGAATTATGAAAATGGTAGGGTAAAAGTGGACCTGGGAAATATATGTATGTAATGGTAAATTATTACAGTACGATGTACAGGTGGAGAGCAACACGAAGTGGTAATATTGAAAAACGTGAATCAGGACTCAAATAAGACTCCAAACACTGTAGTATGAGCTGAGTGCTTTCTTTCGTTTAATGTTAACGAACTTCTTCAGAACAAACGGACAATGTACATGAGGCTGTTTAAATACAGATGGATTAATTGATAAACCAATCACAGCTGCTTCATTAAATGATAAAACATTCAATCAATTATGAATGTGTATACAAATTTAAAGAACTATATATATATATATATATATATATATATATATATATATATATACATAAACTTTTTAAAATATATATATATTTTAGTGTATGTGTTTATATAAAAGACCAATAAGTCTTCTTGTAAAAACTGATGAACTAAAATTAATAATATAATCTGTCATTTAAAAGACATTTTACATTTAATGTGTCATTAAGCCCAGGAGCTTGATCGGCTTTTAAAAAAACTTGCCATTTTAGCTCTTTAATTTCGAGGGCATTATTATATTTAGTGACATAAGGTGACACATTAACATAGTCCAAGTCGAAGTGGTAATATTATTTTACTCAACTGCAACTTCCTCAGTTAACATAAGCAGAAAGATGGATATTTAACATCAAAAATAAAGGAAAATTATATTAAAGAAGCAATGATAACCAGAGTAGAGGGAGAACCCTGGTAGTGCTGGAATTCCAATAGAAGTGTGGAAAAAGAGGAGACATGAGATAATAAAAGAGTGGCTAGTTCTTTTTAAAAATAAGTTTCTGGATGGAGATGTACCTTTGTCTTTGAAAGAAGCAGCAGCTGTAGTTATATTGAAGGAGGGGAAATATCATCTTGATCTACAGTCATTCAGACCCTTTTTTTTCTAAATCTTAACTACAAAGTGCTTATCATGACTTAGGCAAAAAAAATGGGAATGAAATTGTTGACAATAAGAGACCTGGATCAGTGTCGGTTTATAGAAGGTAGGAAAACATTTGCCAATATTTAAAAAAACACATATAATTCAAGAGTACATAATGGAAGTTGTAATATATTAGTGTTAATAGGTCTGGATGCTGAACAATATTTAACAGAATGAGTTGCGAATTAATGAAGAGAATTTTTGAGGCATTTATGTTTCCATGAAACATGTACAACATTAATATTTGGCATCTACAAAGAAGTTCAAGTTGTCAAAAGCATTTAAACTTCTAAGAGGAACAACACAGGGGGATTCACTTTCACCACTCTTTTTACTTTATTTATTTTACTTTTAGCGCCATTAGCCAGGAACATAAAGGACGTAAACATATTTGGATATAAATGCTGAAATACTAATGAGAAAATATCCCTTTCTGAGATACAGTCAGCAAAATATTGTATGTTAGCCGTCCAGAACATGATATAAAAATTATATTTGATAAATTAAAATATTTAATAGCATTGTAGGGTATAAAATAAATAAAGCAAAAACAAAGGTTATAGTAATTATCATGTCCCAACACATGCCTTTGTACAGTTCCCCTTTTTGTATGGTTATGACATGATGAGATATTAGGGAATTTGGTTGAAATGCTTTAATAAATTCTGTCTTGCTTGTACGTTCGGCGGTGGTTGTTTTTTATTTTTTTATTTTCTGAGGTTGTATACACCCTTTGGGTGGTTTTTAAGTGTTTAATTTGGTTGAAACGGGATGTTGAGCAAGCAGGTACAGAAATATTGGAAGAATATTATAACTAAGATGAGACTATGGAAGTTGTTATTTAGGGACATCTACAATAAGATAAGAGTGATTAACATATTTTTGGTCTTGTTGGTTCTTTATATATGTGAGGCTTATATGTATCAACCAAGAGATCAAATATGGAGAATATGAAAAAGAAAATTAAGGAGTTTCTTTGGGATAACAAAAGAGAAAGAGTGCAGTGGGAAAAAGTACTACTGACAAAGGAACAAGGTGGTTTAGCACTTCAAAATTTTGAGGCATGCCATAAGGCCACTCAACTTAAATTAATACATCTAATGCATGCCATGGAATATATGCCCAAATGGAAGCATGTGACAGACATATTGCTGTAGATTTATTAAAGGAATATAAAAGTATTTATGACCAGCCTTATATACACAGAAGTGTTAAGTAAGACTTGTTTATCTTAAAGAAGTTAGACTTTGGAAAGAGAATAACATTAAATGATTGTAATATATATAGTGATAAGAAAGGCATAGAAGAAAACTTAATGAGGATTTGGAGTAAAATGAACAAAGAACTATGATTTTTGGCAGATGATAAAAGGAGGTGAGATGATAAAATTGGAGTGTGTAGACAATTTTTTGAGTTACTGAACTCAAATCAATTTGCATATACGGGGCTAATGTTAAACTTCAAGGAAGATACGTGGAGGTTGGACAGTAATTTTATTAAATCAAACATAGTACATTTTATAATTGAGGTCAAAAATGAAATGGTAAACCAGAAATGAGTAATAAGAGGATTATACAGCAATATTAGATTTGAGAAGACAGTATAAAATTAAAAATGGCATGGAGTGAAAGATTATATAAATATTTTACAGATAATCAGTGCATGGAAATATATCTTAATCCTACAACTGCAATTAAACTGAGAAATGTATAATTTTACATTGAAATGTTTCAAAAAATATTTCTGTACCCTAAAAGACTTGAAAAATGTTTCTGTAGACAAGAGACATGCATTAGCAATGTGATAACCTAGAAAGAGGTTCTGTAGAGCATATATTTTAGAATGTATGGAGTTGCTTCAGTACAAAACTTACTTGAATAAAATGATAAGTCTTATACTTAGAAGAAAATTTAACTTCAGTGTAAAGATGTTTTTGTTGAGTTGGTATAAAATACCATATACTTCTTTCTTCTTTTTCTTTTGGCTTTTCCCGGTTAGGGGTCACCACAGCAGATCATCTGTCCACTCATGATTGGCAGTGGAGTTTTACGGTGTCGAGTTGCCAGCCTGGCACCCAACCTTCCATAGAAGGCATACACATGCACACATACACACCTAGGGCCAATTTAGAGTGCCAATCCACCTACTGCATGTCTTTGGGATGTGGGAGAAAACAGGAGCACCCGGAGGGAACTCACGCGACCACAGGGAGGACATGCAGACTCCGCACAGAAGGCACCCCAGCTGAGAATCGAACCAGAGAACCTCTTGCTGTAAGGCGGCAATGCTAACCACTGCACTACCGTGGCCGTCCATAAAATACCATATACTAATGAGGTAAAACAGTTGCTAACTTTAGTGGCAATAGTGACCATAACTATAACATGGAAAACCAGACAACTATCAATAAGAGAGGTGAAAAGGTTAATTGCAGAGATTAAACACATGGAAATGAAAACTATTAAGAGATCAGAAAAATAACTCTATAGTACAAAAAGTTGCCTGTGTCTGGCATACAAGGCATCCTCTGACCTAACATTGATGGATTTATTGCACATCAGCAAGTCAAAAGGCATCAGAAATACTCTAAGAATGTAAACCTCTTCTGGGACATCAACAGAAAGGTTTGGAGGGACAGGCTTTTCTCACAGACATTACTGTTGCTGTGGGACAAACTCTCCAGCCACATAAAACAAAGCTCATCCCTGTCCATATCCAAGCAGAACTTGGACCTATGGATGGGAAACAGAAAATTTACCCCAGGACTTCCCCTGTACTATTAATGGACAGAAGCAGCTCCTAAATGCATCCATGCATGAACCCCTTCAAATTATCTATGGTATGTTCCCAGTTATTATCATTAGGGGTACTATATAATTATCGACCATGGGATGGGTAAGGGCAATCTATCACCAAATGGGATAGGTTAATTCAAGCACCAAAAATGAAATTGGCTAGGCTTAAATGTCTTGCAAGTGCAGCTAGCCTAGTACTTACCTGTGAACCTATAAATAGGCTCTGTGGGGCTCTGTAATGAAAACTGAGTTTGAAGAGAACATTGGCACAGAGAACCTAGGATATATATCTTTTTAATAAAGTAGACTGTAATACAAGGTAAAAAGTCACTGATCTAATTGTTAAGATTTGCAATATAGTAAACATAAAACACTAATTAATTTCTGATCTCAAATTATGCTGTAAATGGTTACTTTATGAGTTTAACTGTTTTTGTTTAAGAAGCATAGTTATATTAAATTTGAGATTAAGACAATACAGAATAGTTGATTGTGATATTTGGATTTACATGCTTAAACATGGCAATTCATTAAAAGCTGAATGTAAGCACTGATTATTTGATATGAGGCTAGTGTGTTGTATAATTATATAACAATAAAATGATTATAACCAAGATCAGTGCCAAAATAAATGCATCTTGCATGGGGATTGCACAGTATGCAAAAATGAAAATGTGTACTTATTACAGCATTTACATTGGTTAAAAAGATTAAACAGAGTAGTTTGGCACTGCTAAATAAAGGACTACATTAAATAGGCCTGTAGGTCAAACTTTGGAAAACCAAAACACTCCAAATGAGAGTAAGGTTAGTAAATAGAAAATGGAATTGGAATTGCCCGCCTCTGCTGTAAATTTGTGTTTGGACATTCCTCCTGGGCCCATCTCACTTGCTCACTCAGCTGAGTACAGTGAAATCATATTTTGATTTCAGACACTCCTACCAGTCTCATCTCTTCTGCTGTGTACAGAGGGAGCACTTGAAAAGGACAACCCCTATAGTCTCTTAATCTGCTCTGTTCCCTCCCTCTCCACTAAAAAAATGTATTTATATTTTATTCAGCTGCTCTTACTTAACTGTCTTCTACCTTATTACCTTAGTTTGCTGTTCTGTGTGCTCTTAAGTATACAAATGCTCTTATTCTGCACTTATTAGTGCTTGTTAGTAGCCTGATTAATATTCTAAGCTTCTTAGTTTTGGTTGTAGCACTTCTGCTTCAGGTCATTTAGTTTACATTTAGGATTTTTGCAGACAAACCCTTATTAAACCCTGTTCTCTATAAGTCCGCCAAGTACTCAGAGCACTGTCTGGACAATTCCCATCAGTTTCTCCAGCCAGCCTGGTCAACATGGGCATACTGAGACAGTGTAACAACTGCCTTATGTTCACAGACCGTCCCCTTCTCCTAGCACATAATTCTTCTACTTGCGAGAGATGCATCCACATCAGTAACCTGGAATCCATGCTTTCTTGCACCACAGTCAGTACTCCTGACAAAGAGGAAATTGCCAGTATAAGCACCACACCACCAACATCACAGAGCCATACAACCACCTATGCATGGGTCCTCAACAAAAACTTACCTAAACAACAGAGACCCCAAAATACACTCACAAACAATCCACACACAACACCAATCACATCACACACAGTAGTCAGTGCACCAGTTTCTCACAAACACAGCCCATTAGGCAAAACAATAAACCAACGCAGCCCATAAGACATAACAATAAACCAAACATACTAGGCATTGGTGACTCGATAGTGAGACACACCAATGTTTCCCTCACCAGGGTCAACAAGGAGAAGGTCATGGTCAGCTGTTTGTCAGGCACTAGAATCCACCACATCGCACACGCTCTCAAGTCTCTCCACAACAGGTATAAGTATGACTCTGTCATTGTTCATGTTGGTGTAATGACTTCAGATGCACCTCCCTAGACTATATGAAGAGAGACATGATTGAGCTCTCAGAGTATGTGCTCCAGGCAGGTATGATCCTAGCCCTAAGCAGCATCCTACCTTCACCAAGAATGATACCACAATACCAACAAAAAATGCTTGACTTCAACAATTGGCTTAGTTTTGGTGTCTTTCTAAGGGGATCCAGTATCTGTCTGCCTGGGATGACATGGTTGACAGGCCACAATGCTTTGCCAGAGATGGCTTCCACCTGTCATCGGTTGGGTTACGGATCTTGGCCAAAGCTCTTGCCTCCCCACTGTGCCTTTTTTAGGCCATGTTCCAAAGACAAATCTTCCAACATAAAAGCTCTGTCAAAAAGCAATTTGAAGGTCATGCTGCTCAATGCTAGGAGCCTTAACCTGAAAATGCACTCACTGGAGGCTCTCCTCACACTGGAAGATGCAGATGTCTGTGCAGTCACAGAAACTTGGTTCAGGGCTGCAGAGAGCACCCCTGCCTTACCACGCTATACCTCATTCCACACTTTCTGACCCCAAAATGAGGTCGGAAAGACTAAGGGTAATGGAGTCTATCTTCATTAAGGACAGGCAAACCTCCAGACTGGTTTACCAACATGATGCACTGGAATTACTCCAGGTGCAACAGATGGTTAGCAAGACACCTATCCAAGTTATAGCCAGCTATAGAGACCCCTCCATGTCTCAGGACACCCACACCTCCTACCTGGACCTACTTGACTCCATCAAAGTACCCCCTAACACCTTGATCCTTGGTAACTTCAACTACCCCACCATACACTGGGTGAACTATTCCTGCACTAATGCACTTACCCACCGATTCCTTGACGTCATCAGTTCTAATGCACTAGATCAGCTGGTCTTATCCCCCATAAGGGGAGATAACATACTAGACTTGGTTCTCACCAACATGGGCAACCGCTGCACCAGTCCCATAGTATGTTCTTCCCTGGTGAGATCAGATCATCAGTCTGTCTGATTCAAAGTTTCTGTCCCACCCAACCCCTCCCCAGCTGTAATCAGGCTAAAAAACTTCTCTAAAGCTGACTACATAGGTTCATTAGTTGGCACTAGGCTATCGGCCCTATGGCCTGTACAAGCCTAGCCATAACAATTCCCTGGCTATTTATTCCCACAATATTTACTTCCATGGACCCCTGTTTAGCAGGGTGACTGATGTGATTCCCAGGGTAAATTTCCTATCTCCCATCCAGTCATCAATGTTCTTTTTAAAGAGGGCCAAGGAGGCACTCTGCTTGACATGTATGGGTAGTCTTGTCCAGAGTATGGGGAGTCTATGGGTCAGGAACCTATCCCTCCAGCATGTTTTGTTCATTGTGATGACAAGGTTTAGGTCCCTGGAGCGTGTGGCTCTGATGGATTGGGATTTCTTTAAGTGTAGCATGTCCAACAGCTCTGGGTTTGACATGGTCTTGTATGTTACACAGTGATCTCCTCTGAGTAGACGATATGCGACAGAGTATAGCTGGAGTTTTTTTAGTCGATCAGCATAGAGCATCTGCTTTAGGCCTGTGATTCTTTTAGTGAGGTGTTTCTGCGGCCTTTCCAGTTGTAGCAGATGTCTTGTGAGGTACATACCAAATGGGGTGTTGTACTCTATGATGGGTCTGATGCGGGATGAGTACAGTGGGACAATGACCTCCTTTTTTCTGGATGAAAAGCCCTTAGTGATGAGGTGTGCCACATAGAAGGATTTCCTGACTGTTGTGGCGATGTGGTTATCAAAGGTGAGACCACTGTCCACCTGTGTTCATAAGTCTCTTATCACACTTTCGGTGTTTAGTGTACTGCCACCTATGTGATAAGTCATGGGTATATGTTTTTTTCCCAAAAGGGATAACTGTACACTTCTTGGCATTGAGCTTAAGCCCATGGCACCAAGCATCTGTTTCTATAAGGCTCTTTTGTAGAATATCCACATCATTTGGGGATTCAATAATAGCTCCGAGTTTGCAGTCATCTGCAAACTTTGTTAGCCAGAGTCCCTTAGTGTTGGCCTGTACTTCAGAGAAGTAGATGCCAAATAACAGTAGTCCCAGGACTGAACCCTGAGGTACTCCACTTGTCACTTGTCTGGAGCTGGATTTGGAGTCAGCTACTTTTACAGTGTGGGCTCTGTCAGTAAGCCAGTTGCAACCCATCGAGTGATGTAGGGATTTATGCACAGCTTAGTAAGTTTATCTATGATTCCAGAGTGGGGGATGGTGTTGAAGGCCTTGGCGAGGTCCAGATAGGCTGTGTGGACCACAATACCCTTGTCCACAGCTCTGCAGACTGATTCAAAGAAGTCAGTCTGGTTCAGAAGACATGGTCGGCCCTTCACAAACCCAAACTAGGTGGGGTCCAGTGTTTTAAGGTTGCCAATGTCTTTGTTTATAAGTTCCATGATAATACGTTCCATGGCCTTGCAGATCAGGCTCATCAGACTGATGGGGCAGTAGTTCCCAGGATCCAAGGTGGATCCCCCCCTTGTGGAGTGGGATAACTGTAGCTGTGCGCCACTCAGTGGGCACAAAGCCTAAGGTGAGGCTATGATTAGACATGACACTTAGGTGAGGTGCCAGTTCATTTTGTAGTTCATATAGTACACAGCCCGGGATGTCATCTGGTCCCATGGATGCTGTATTCTTAGCTCTCAATCTTCTAAGGGAAAGTATCAGCAGCTTCACACCACCACCCCCTCAGATGATGCAGACATCTATGCTGAACAGTATGCCAGTGCAGTATACAAGCATCTATACCACTGCATGGACACAGCCATACCCAACAAAACTAAAATCTGCTCTTCAAGGAAACACAAACCTGTCTGGTGGCATCCTCTATCAACAGGCTTTACAACAAAAGGAATAAACTGTTGTCCAAGGATAAAAAGGAACAAATTCCAAATCAGAAAACGTCCATCCTCTGCCTCAACAAGCAAATTAGATCACTAGTGAAACCTTCAAAGCCAATTATGAGTTGAAACTAGCCTCCAAAACAAAGGGAAACCACAAGTTATTTTTTAGTTACGTTAGGAACCTCCATGGCAAAGCTCAACTTTGTTCTGAATTAGTACTTAATGGTACCACTTACGCTGATCCTGCTGACTTAGCCAACATGCTGGCTGATAGGTTCAGTGCAAACTTCACTCCCTTATCGCCCCCCAAAGGCCCAGTCAACATCCCCAGTACTTGTCCCACACCTCACATCTCTGTAGATCAAGTGTTAAAGGCCCTATCCAAGGCAAAGAACACAGCTTCCATGGGACCTGATAATATCCCAGGCTGTATTCTGCACCATCTCCAGCAAGAACTAGCTTCACCACTGAGCACTCTATTCAACCACAGCCTAATGTCAGGCTGCATTCCAGCAGAGTGGAGAATTGCCATTGTCATCCCTTTGCATAAAGTCGGTACCACTACTGACCCAGAAAACTATCGCCCCATCAGCTTGACTAGTCTGATCTGTAAAGTCATGGAGCATATTATTATGGATCTCATAACCAAGGACATAGGCAATCTCCAAGCACTCGGCGCACCCATTTCGAATTCATCAGAGGCAGATCTTGCCTATTGAACCTATTTGACTTCTTTGAGACTGTCACCAAGGCCCTGGATGAGGGAAAGTCAGTACATACAGCTTACCTTGACCTGGCCAGGGCCTTTGACACAATCCCCCACTCTGGCATCATCGAAAAGCTAACAAAACTTGGTGTTAATCCCTATCTAGTCAGATGGATGGCCAACTGGCTCACAGATAGGACCCATAAGGTCAAAATGGGTGCAACCACCTTCAACAGCAGACCTGTCACTAATGGTGTTCCCCAGGGATCTGTCCTGGGACCCCTACTGTTTGCCATATACTTCTCAGAGGTCCAGACAAAGACAAAGGGCCTGTGGCTGACCAAGTTTGTGGATGACTGTATGTTGGGTGCTGTCATTGCCTCCCCAATTTATGTTAACATACTGGAAGAGGGTCTCAAAGCTGCAAATAACTGGTGCCAAAGTCATGGCCTTAAGTTAAATGCAAAAAAATGTATTATTGTACCAATCGGCAAAAACATGGCCCCTACTGATTACCACATCAACAGCAACCCCCTAAGCACACAACCTGTGGTGAGAGACCTGGGTACTCAGGTTGACAACAATCTCACATTCGACCATCATGTGGCGGCGGTGGTCAGAAAAGCCTTTTACTTGGTTCATCTCATAAGTAAAGGGATTGCATCCAGAAAAAAGGAGGTTATTACCTCTCTGACTCCTCCCTTATTAAACCTATAATTGAGTATAATGCCCAGTTTGGTATGTACCTCTCCAAACACCTGCATCAACTGGAAAGGCCACAGAAATACCTCACAAACAGAATCCATGGCCTCCAACACCTATCCTATGTGGACAGGCTTAAATCACTATCACTCTACTCACTATCATACAGATTGCTCAGAGGAGATCTGTGTCTCACCTGCAATGCAATATCAGACCCTGCCCTACTAGAGATGCTCCATATCCATAAGTCTAACTCCTCATGCATTACCAACTCGATAGGCCTAAATCTAATATTGCGACATCAAAAAAACCTGCTGGAGAGACAGTTTTGTCTCCCAGAGGCTGACCCATCTCTGGAATACACTTCTCATACATGTCAAATAGAGTACTTCACTGACTCTCTTCAAACACAACCTTGATGAGTGGATGGGAAACCATAAATTTGTCTCAGGGGTTCTACCTTTGTCCCTTACTGACAGGGGTGACAGGTGCTGACTGAAGTTTCTTGCTTGGGGATAAATTCTTGGCTAGGCTTGTAAGAGCCCCAGGGCCATAAGCCTAGTAACCTCCTATGATCCTATGATCATGACTGTACTAGCTAGAGGATACACAAAATCCCTACAAACTTCCACATATTTGGGACACAGACCTTTTCAGACAAGTCACTACATTCTTTACCTACTTCTGTCAAGTGACAAATATTTCAACTAAAGAAGCAAGAGAAGTGATAAACAAAAATAAATCAATTCCTCTGCTGGAATATGGCCTACTAGCTGTACGTAAGTATGTATGTAAGTTATAAAGAGTAGAGCTAACATAAAAAAAAAGATCTGTAGGTTTGCCGCCAGTGTCTCAAGAAGGGAACACCAATTTTTCATCCAGTTCAAAGTACTCTGATTTTCAATTAATTCTACAGCCAGAGTCCTGCTTAGGTTTCAAGTGAATTTACCTTGACTATTACATGTGTCCAAGTAGAACCATGAATCTTAAAACAGCTGTATATTTTATATTTGTATCTTATATTTGTTCAGCAGTATACTGAGTCCTGGCTATTACTTTTTCAGAGGTTTTACTCCCATGACCTCCGCTGAACAGGGTTCACAACCCAGATGGACTTTCCTGGTAAACAAATGTAAATAAATAAATAAATTATACTATTCAAGTCAAGGGTAAGCATATTCTGGTACAGAATGACAGTAAAGCATAAAACCAGTAATTAACAACCTATTGATCTACTTCAGAATGCAGAAGTACACTCATATGCATACCACACATGCATGCACAAACACATGAGTGAGCACATACACAGACACACACATACACACACACATATATATATGTGTGTGTGTGTGTGTGTGTGTGTGTGTGTGTGTGTGTGTGTGTACATACACACAAATACCTGCTGGCAGTCTTACAGCATGCTACTCCACTAAGCATGACTTAGGAATATTGCTGGAAACTGAAGACCAAGTAAAAACCCACATTATCAAAATGAGTGCATGCAAGTACATACACATGTATACACACACACACACACACACACACACACACACACACTCACAGTCTTACAGCATGCCACTGCACTTAAGCATTACTTCTGAACATTGTTGGAAAATGAAGACCCCCAGTATAAAACCACAATGACACAATGAGTGCATGCAAGTTCCACACATAATGCACTCCAGCTGGGAACTGAACCGGAGCATCCAGCTTCATGAAGCTGTAGTCCCAATCCAGCACCACTGCATTACCTTGTGGTTTACATTGTCAAATGAAAATTATTGTGATAATGAAAATGAAAATGATAATGACCTGCAAACTGGATACGTTCCTCGCAGTTCTCATAACCATGCCACTTAGCTCTTGGAATGTTAACTACTTTTTTTTTAAGCACACTAGTTCCAGTGGAAAAAACTGTGGTGGTGGTGCTGCGGTAGCGTTGTCGCCTCACAGTATGATGTTGTCCTATTCAATTCTCAGCTAGAGCGTCTTCTGGTTGGAGACATGCATGAATGGGCGTACCTTCGTTGAAGGTTGTGCGTCAGAGCTGGCAACTCGGCACGTAAAAATCTACTGCCAATCATTAGTGGACCGGAGTTCCGCTGTGGCGACCCCTAACTGGGAAAAGCCGAAAGACACAACAAGTTCCGGTGGAACATTTAAGGTTATTTTACAGAATTCATCCTTGATCAGCAAGCTAAGTTACTTGCTCTGGAGTACATACATAATGCAAATGGCAGTTGATGTTTTTTCAAGTCAGACTCCATATTATCTAAGTAGCAGATCACAAAAAAGGACCAAAGCTCTTAGGTTAGCCCCAAATATGCAGTTTTCTTCATTAATTCTTATCCAGACAATCAAAACTAAATAAGTGAACAACTAAAGCTGAGTTCCATATAGCTACATAATTTAAAAATCAAAATGTTTGTAAGTGACTGTTGTTGTTGGATGTACAGCATCATCTAAGTGTTGCAAATGTGCATTATTTGTTGTTAATGGTTGTATACTGTCACCTCAGTCTAACTGCCCCTAAGCGTTACTCCCATTATATAGCATACTGTCATTACTCACCACTCAACGATCATGGTTCATTTCTGAAATCCATCCTGCCATAGAAGTACATTTTTATTTAATGTTCCTTTCCTACAGTATTCCTTTTCCTTGCCTTCCAGTCTAGCAGTCCTTGGACCTACTCAGTATCCCCCCAACACAGACTATAAAGGTGCCCCTACCCCCTCATCAGGCAGGCCATTAACATTTGTTAGCATTCAGTCTCAACAAAGTTACATTCTGTTTGGTGGTCAAGAATCTGCAAGCCTGTAACAGAAACATCTAGTTCAAGGAGGAAACATGATGGCAGTGGTATCTTATCAGGAAACTGACATACATTTTATACTTTATGAACAAAATTATGAAATCTGTTACAAGTAATATGCGGTACTCAAGCAGAAATGTTAACATCAAATGCCTGCATTGTTCACAGGCAAACTTTGACCAGTTATGCAACCATGCCTGTGGTGTCCACTAGAGGTCAGCAGACACCAGATCCAAATACCAGCTCTCCTTCCCAAGCATTGTCGCCTCACAGCAAAAGGTTCTCCTGTTCGATTCTCGGCTGGAGCGCCTTCTGTGTGAAGTCTGCATGTCCTCCCCATGGTCGACTGGTGTTCGAAAGACATGCATAAATGGGCATGCCTTCGTTGAAGGTTGGGCATCGAGCTGGCACCACGGCACTGTAAAAATCTACCGCCAGTCATTAGCGGACCGGAGTTCCGCTGTGGCGACCCCTAACTGGGAAAAGCCGAAAGAAGAACTTCCCACGAATAATTTTGTGTGTAGACACTGATTCCTTCTCTCCATAATTGTCTACTTGCCAGACTGAATGCATTTCCTAAATCAGCTCATCAGCATAACAGGCAGAATCAATCTCTATGAACTGGTTGGCTACCTTACTCCTTTTTAATGCCAGCTAAAAGGCAAATGCAAATCATATGCAAAGCTCTCTGATTAGCAGGTTTTAAACTTGGTTATGCTAAAGGTTTTTTTCCCCTTAGAGCTTCCCAAATGAGTATGTGCTAAATCTTCTCTTGAGACATTTTGAATATCTTTTACACTCTTTATTTATGAGCTGATTTTACAGAAGTAAGCTATACATAAATGAGAGGTTTTTCAAAATCCTACCTATTGATTTACAAGGCAAAAGGGCATTAATTAAACAAGAATGATTAATGGCAACACACAGCAAAACCATTTCACATACAGAGAATTATATACATTGCAACCAACAAACGTCAGAAAATGCATAGAAACATAGAATCCATACAAACTACAGTACACACTGAAGTAGGGAGTTTACCCTCTACCCCACATAAAACATTGAGTGTGTTTTGACATAGCTTGCTAGTTTTGTGAGAAAATATGCAGCCACATATAAAATAGTTAGTGAAGTTATTGCAGATTGACCGTATGAAGTTTAACTCAACCTAGGAAAAAGTAGAAAAAGGGATGACATCATTATATACTGATGTACAGAACCTGGCTAAACAACTGACTAGCACTACACCATGCCAACTAACAGTCTCTGTCCCTAACTAATTTGCTCTGAGCTCACTCTGTGGAACCCTAATTAATTGATTTCTGTCAGTAATCAGTTCTACTAACTCTTACTACACACCCACTAACCAGTGTCCATAGCATATCTTTCTGTCCAAACTTGTATATTTTGTCCAACCCTGTAAATACTGTATATAGAGCTATGTGTACAATCTGTAAGTTTGCATTTTTTTTTCTGGGACATTCTAATTACAACCATTTAATCATTAATTTCTTTTAATCTCTTAATAATTTTGTATTTTTGTAATTTTTTCAGAAATGCTTTGTATACGATGTATGTTCATGGAACTTTTCTCCCCGGGCCTCAGCTGAAAATGGACTTGTTGTCCAATCAGACTTTTCCAGTAAACAAATGTGAAATAAATAATAAGTAATAAATAAATATTAATAATTTGAAATAACAATTTCCAAGTTTTTGTCACCTAGAAAAAATTGTTAGCAAAGTGGAGTTCTTATACTACACTCACTTACTTATTTATTCATCTTTGCTAACAGGTTCAGATGACTTATTAATTTTGCTTGCTAATCAATACAGTGAAATTCATTTAGATCCATTTCAGAACCAAATAAGGTAACAATAAGGTGTAGTGAAGCACAATAATGAATACAAATATGTATCTAGCTATATCTATAACTATACATTTAAATATGTATCTCTCTTTCTCTCTATATATATATATGTATATATATATATATATATATATATATATATATATATATATATATATATATATATATAGATAGATAGAGCTAGATAGACAGATAGATCGATGCACCATATAACTGGAAGTAGAATAATCCAGATGATAGCAGTTCATATGAAATATAATGACCATTACTCTTCACCAATAGCCAACTCCTCCCTGGTTATATCTGACCACAAACTAATCACCTTGGAAATCCATATCCCTCCCACCCCCCACACCCACAAAGGTAACCACCATGAAAAACTTCTCCAAAGCTAACATTAGGCTCCTAAAAACAGAGGTGGCTAATTTCACAGCACCCATGCAAATGGAGAATAGTTGCATGACCGCCAAAGCATACAACAATGCACTGTACGAACACGTACACAAATGCATGGATCTCACTATACCCAATAGAACCAAAATGCTCTCCTCAAAAAAAAAAAAAAAGAAGCCAATCTGGTGGTCCCCGCCATAAACAAACTCTACAACAGAAGGAGGAAACTGATGCAGAATAAGGTGAAGTCCCAAGACTAGAAAAACTTCCTTATCAGCCTCAACAAATAACTGAGATCCATCATCAAATCCTCTAAAGCTAGCAATGAAAACAGAATTGCAGCAGATAGTAAAGACAACCACAAGGCCTTCTATAGTTATGTAAAGAATCTCCATGGCAATACACAGATTTGCTCTGAGCTACTGCACAATGGTACCTCCAATACAGAGCCAACAGATATTGGCACTATACTGGCCGACAAATTCAGTGCTAACTTTACCCCCCCAAAGGACCAATCACAATACAAATAGATTGCCATGCAGCCAGTATTACTGCTGTACAGGTTAAAGCAGCATTGTCCAAGGCCAAGAATACAGCTTCTATGGGACCTGACAATATCCCTGGCTGTGTTCTACATGAACTGCAGATTGAACTGGTACCTCACCTGTGTGCCCTGTTCAGTCACAGCCTCACCTCAGGCTTGGTCCCAACTGAATGGCGCACTGCTACAATCATCCCACTCCACAAAGAAGGAGCGACTACAGACCCCGGGAATTATCACCCAATTAGCCTGACAAGTCTGATATGCAAAGCTATGGAACGCATCATCATGGACCTAATAAACAAGGATATAGGGAATCTCCAAACTCTGTATCCTACACAGTTTGGTTTTGTGAAGGGTAGATCATGCCTGCTCAACTTGTTTGACTTCTTTCAGTCAGTCACCAGAGCTGTGGATGAAGGCAAGGTGGTTCATATAGCCTACCTTGATCTGGCCAAGGTCTTTGATACCATTCCCCACTCAGGAATCATAGAAAAACTCACTAAGCTAGGCATCCAACCCTATATCACTAGGTGGATTGCAAACTGGCTCACAGATAGAACCCAAAGTGTGAAAGTAGCTGACTCCAAATCAGACTGTTGACCAGTCATGAGTGGATCCCACAGGGTTCAGTCCTGGGTCCTCTCCTGTTTGGTATCTACTTCTCTGAAGTCCAGGCCAACACGAAGGGACTCTGACTGAAAATGTTTGCAGATGATTGCAAGTTGGGAGCTATTATTAACTCCCCAAGTGATGTTGCCATCCTACAGAAAGGTCTCAGTGACACCAATGACTGGTGTCAAAACCATGCCCTTAAGCTCAATGACAAAAATTGTGTCGTCATCCCCCTTGGGAAAAACCCATTTCCCTTGAATTACCACACTGATGGTAGTCCACTGAACACAGAAGGCGTTATAAGAGATCTGGGAACACAGGTTGACAGCAACCTCTCTTTTGACCACCACATTGCCACTGTGGTCAGAAAGTCCTTCTATGTGGCACATCTCATTACTAACGGTTTTTCATCCAGGAAAAAGAGGTCATTGTCTCCCCGTACTCTTTCCTCATTAGGCCAATCATCGAGTACAATGCCTCATTTGGCATGTACCTCACTAGACACCTACAACAACTGGAGAGGCCGCAAAAGTACCTCACATAGAAGATCCTAGGCCTTAAAACACTTGTCCTATATGGACAGACTCAAAAAACTCCAACTATTCTCTGTCTCATATCACCTACTTAGAGGCGATCTCTGCTTGACTTACAAAGCCATGTCTGACCAAGCTCTATTAGAAATGCTACATCTAAAGAAATCCCAGTCCCTCCGCACCACATGCTCCAGAGACCTCAACCTCATTACCACAATCAACAGAAAATGCTGGAGGGACATTTTCATAACCGAGAGACTGCCCACACTCTGGAATAGACTTCCCATACACCTCACTGGCTCTCTCCAAAGAAATCTTAATGAGTGGATGGGAAATAGAAAATTCACCCCAAGGTTCACTCCAGTGGCTCTACTCAACAGAGGTACTGGGAACTAAGGTCGGGTGGCACAATGCCAGGGTAATCCTATGTGCTAGGTTTGTAAAGGCTCCAGGGCCATTAGCCTAGTACACACCTATGAACCGATGAACCAAACATTCAATTGTGAATGAAGAACATGAGTCTCCTGAGTTTCAGTTTAAAAGAAAACTCCTCAGCAAAGAAGATTCTTTTTCAGGTCTTTATTGAAGGTAATTGTAATAAGAGCTTTTGTCAATTACAAGACTTCTTCCTTGTCTCCCAAAGAAGTCTGTGGCAGCTCAGCCAGTGCCCTTTCACCCGGAAGAGAATGTCCCCTTGTGTATCTCTATACTTTGCCAGAATCAAACATGAGGTACAACCATGTGCATACACTCCCTCACAGGATTGGCACACGCAACCCCCTTGCCAGTATTTCAAATGTAAGAGATGTTAATCGAACCTGTGTCAACTAAGCTATACTCAGGGCTTTATACCTCTAAGCCATAGTCCCAGCTTCCTTCATTCATATCTGTATATATCAGATTAGTGAGCGTGTATGTTACACTCATTGTGGTGTAGTTAGGTCATATTTTAGCATATACTCTAAGAGATATTCATAAATAATTTGATCAGTGATTTTCACCAGTGGATATAGATTAGATAATGAATGAAGGTTGGAAGCAGTTGTGAATGAAGGTATCTTACAATGTGACATTATTAAAGTATTTTTAAAGCTACAGGTTATGGACAAGTGAAGGTTAGAGTATACATAAAAATAATTGGCTTATGGACCATGTGATGTTCATTTGAATGGGTTGGAGGTCAGATGTAAAACTGCAGTCAGTCTTACTAAGAAATTCTACTACTTTTGAATATTTTATGGTATGGAAATAAATTTTGAATATTGGAGATATTTATGAAGTGGAACTTCTGCTGTTGAGGTTATTAGTCCCTATTAAATTGAAGTTTGTTTTGCTGTGGAGGTGATGCTACACTATCTTTCATTTTGTTTATTATGTGTTGTGTCAGTAATTTAATTGTTGCTACTTTTGGAAATATTTTGTCAAACTATTAGTTTTGGCAATTTGCCAGTTTGTTTTGTTTGATCTTACTATTTTATCAGTATTTCTCATGCATTATATATCTGAGAGGCACTTACATGTCTTCTCACTTGTTTTTACCCTGACAAAGTCACTATGCATAATTCTATTGATGGATTTGCCATTCAGGCTTGTCATAGGGTTGCCACCTTTTTAAATGCCCAAAGTGGGACATTTTTTTGAAACACAACATTCTGTAGGACAAACCACAGACGCAACCAGTGCAAATGACTGGACTTCACTCTTTCGCCAGAATAAATCTTCACTCTCATAGAATTTAAGTTCAGTAGATCAACACTACAACATTTTCTACAAATGGTTGGAAAAAAAAAAGCTTAACACTCTAACATGCATGCTCCAAGACACAACCTTGGACCATGAAACAGAAATCTATTTTTTATGAAGGGGAAAATCCCCACTGTGCCCCCCAATCCCTGCTAATTATATATACTAACTCTGAGATTGCACAATCCCCAGGGAAGGGGCATATTCTCCAAACCCGGAGATTATCAAACTTATGCACACCTGTTTGGTCGACCAGTGTGCATCAACAAAACACGTCAAAATTCGGGAGTTTCACTTATTATAGGAGCTCCAGTATATCAGTATATATATGCATACATATATATATATATATATAAATATATATATATATATATATATATATATATATATATATATATATATAAAATATGTGTGTGTGTGTGTGTGTGTGTGTGTGCGTGCGCGTGCCTGCACACACATGTGTGTATCATTGCAATAAATGTCTTTTATTTTCCACTAAATAATATTTCTAATACTAACCATATGGGTTCTTATGTATGAGGTTGCATTGTTTTTCACTATAAATTTAGGATAACATTTTACTTTGCTATGTGCCAATTTGAAAATACCACCTCTCTATCTAGTGCCTGGCTTATTATTGTCTGTAAAATAAGTGAAGACCTTGTTCTGTCACTGGAGTTATCCAGGAAGTATCTTTTAGCCAGGTGTCTGTTACAGCAATTATTTTAGTATAATTTGTCTTTGATCATAATTGAAATTGTGCCAATTTATTCTTTAAAGTGTCTGCATTCATATATCCAATAAAAAATATATTTCTATTGCTATGTGTGCTATTTGGAATTACTTTTATGCCCTCAGATTGTGTTATTACGATAACTATCAGACCCAACACTACTTTCTAGGGTTTTCTTAAGGGTATTTAATGGGACTTTGTGATTAAGCAGCTTTATTGTATGAGTACATGAATTCCTGGTAAATAGGTAGGGATAATTTAAGTATGTGATCCACCATACACACGTTTTTACCTTGAGTGGTATACTGTGATATGGACATGAGAATGGTTTTGGTTCCTGTTTGATATACCAGTTATACACAGGTTAATGCATTAACATTTCTAGTAGAATTACAGTTAATATCTTCTGTATGGTTAGTACTTTTGTCATTCTCTTTTATGATATATTTATTTTACACTGACCAGGAAAGTCCAGCTGGGCACAAAGGACCCTTGTAAGAGGAGGGCCAGGGAGAAAAAGCTCAAGTACATGTAGTACAAACAATACATTTAATAATGTCAGGCAGAATACAATTAAAATACATTTTTGAATGTCAAAATAGACAAGATAGTAACTATACATACAGCAGTAAGGGTTCTTATATTCTATACAGATATAGTTAAATAACTATGCAGTGGGATAGATGATACAATAAAGAGTACTGATTTATTTAGAAAGGGTGGAAAACAAAAGTTGATTTAATTTTGTGATATAAATGAAATGAGTGGTAAAACAGTAAAGAGAGGCATCACAATACAGAGTACTGATTTATTTGCAAAGAGTGGAAAACAAAAGTTGATTTAATTATGAGATATACATGAAATGAGTAGTGAAAGAGTTAAGAGAGGCATAGGTATGAGATGGGGTGGGTGAAGACAGGGTGATAGTTGTTAACAGTAGAGGACAGCAGAGGTATAGTAGAAGGGGTGAAAGAAAGCAAAGATGTTATACTTATCCTAGAGATGTAAAACTAATAAGCCAGGATATTGAGTGGTGCTTCCTTAGGTGTGTTTTGAATGCATGCTCGCTTTCAAGAAGTCTGACAATATGTGGAGGGCATTCCAGAAGGTAGTTACAGAGTTTGAGTATAAGGAGACTCCTTATGCACTTTGGGCCAAAGTGACGGAGAGAGGAGTTTGTCTTTTGAGTAAAAAGCTTTGGTAAGGTGGTAGTGTTGAAGGATGGCTTTTAGTGCCGGATACTTATCAGGGTAGTACATTAAGAATATGAGCTAGTAGTAGGTGACTATAATGAAGGCGATGTGGGAGTTCAGTCGAATTTAGTTGTTTAAGGGCAGAACAGTGACAAGTTCTAAAGAAGTGATTTGCAGCACAAAGAGCTATTTTATTGCAGCATTGTTCCAGCTTTGTTTGTGTGGACATTTGTAGATTAATAAAGAGTTGGGAGGCATACAGTAGGATAGGTACATAGGCATTAGCTACGGTTTCTATAGTTCTATATGTTGAGTAAGGTTTTGTTCTATACAAGACGCCAACCTTTTGGTGTTTTTATAATAAAATTTGGAAGTGTAGGCCAAATTTCAAGTTGTCATCAATTGTGACTCCTAAGTGTTTGGTGTTAAAGGCCTGTTCAATCAGGATGTTATTTACTTAAGGGTTTCTGACAAGAGTTTTGCTTTAGGAGAATATTTTCGGTGTAAAAAGTAATAATTTTGTTTTTTGAGGATTAAGTAAGAGTTGTGAGTTATCTAGCCATCATTCTATGACCACAAAGGATTCTTGAATACTTTTTTGATATTGTTATAGCTTAGAGGCTGTGCAGATGAGTGAGGTGCTAGGAGTAGTGTGTAGATCATTTATAAATATGTTAAACAGGAGGGTATCCTTGTCACACTCCTACAGTAATTTATATAAATGCTGAGTATTCTTACTGTCTTTTGACTACTTGGAATCTGTCTGTTAAACACCTGTCACAAAAGGAGATACTGCCAGCACAGCTATCTGGAATTTTGTAAATAATTATATGTCAATGACATTTGTGAATATCAACATGATTTATATAAGATGCTTGTGTTACAAATGTATTAGAACTGTATGCCATGTGTTTATCAAACTTCTGGTACATAAGTGTGTGTTGAAAAAGGTTTTTGAAAAGTGCTGTTTGAAATGTAACCACAGTGTGCCCTAATGGAATAGAACATAAATGTACATGCACTATCGTAACTGTTTAAATGTATATATTTTAACAGTGGAAACTGGAATACATGAGGTTAACTTCAGAAAAGTGGATGAAATTAAATTACTTTATGGCTATGCAATAAAAGACAGTATCTTTCAGTTTCAAGACAGCTATGGGCATAATGTCTGTACAAGGGAGCTCTCTCTATTGTCTTTAGGGTGAAATAATTACTAGTCTTGAAATGTGGAGGAATGCAATTGTTTTATGACTTCCAGCATCTGCCAAAGATCTGAGGTATATGTATTTTCACAGGTAGATACCAAATACTGCTAACTTCTACCAGTGGGGGGTTTACCTGGGATAGATGACAATAAATTATGCCATTCTGTAAGCTATCCCAGCAGTAATATTTGAGATATTAATTTGAGAAGTCTGTTAGTGAGACAGGGCATGCTGTATTCTGTCTTGGACCTGATAAGAACCATTCACCACAACATTTACCTTGCTCTAATTAAGTAAGTTAACTATGGTATAGTAATTCTCTTAGATTCAGTCAGGAATATAGTGAAGCTTAGTTTGGATATTTTTCTTTCTTTATTTAAGATTGTTCTGCAATGTTGTTTTAAACATTTCCTGTGATTTTGAACTCTGATGTCACTGTGAATATATACTATTTTCTTGTTCTTTTTATTATTTATTATTAAATATATTTAATTGTGGCTGATCTGTATAGAGATATTTAAGTTTTCAGAGTACTTGCATATTTATTTGGTGACACTATGTGGGCCATTCCTAATAGCCTTGCTCTTGGTCAAACAACCATTTGTATTAATATTAGCATTACACTGTAAGATTGGAACCCTTTGTTAAGGGCCTTAAAGTAGTGGCAGTAACTACATTATAGTCTGGGCAAAAGGGGGCATAGCTAGTAAATCTGTCCCAGCCTTTCCCAGGTGTGTGTGTGTGTGTGTGTGTGTGTGTGTGTGTGTGTGTGTGTGTGTGTGTGTGTGTGAGAGTGTTTCCTCCCTGTGTTTGTGTGGGTTTCCTCTGGGTGCTCTGGTGTCCTCCCACATTACAAAGATATGTGTCTGGAGTGTTTCTCCCTGGGCCTCTGCTGAAAATTGGCTTTTGTTCCAAGTCAGACTTTCCTGGTCAAAAAATGTTAAATAAATAAAAATGACAGGCATTTGAATTTCAGACTTCATATTCTTCAGAAAGTACATAGTAACACAAAACCTTTTATACTAGTAATTTTCTAAGTTTATAAGATATTTAAAAATTGTCTCTATTTTTGGGACTGCATTCCCCCATTATTGGCTTCGTCCAGGTTTTTTGTGCTAAGGTTGAGAGTTATGATGGGAACTGAATTCACTGAATATGTTTGGGGGCTGTATTCCCCCATTATTGGCTTTGTCCAGGTATTTTGTGCTAACAGGTTGACAGCTATGGTGAGAACTGAATTCACTGAATATGTTTGGGGGCTGTATTCCCCCATTATTGGCTTTGTCCAGGTGTTTTGTGCTAAGAGGTTGACCTCTATGGTTAGAACTGAATTCACTAAATGGTAGCCATTTAAGTTTCAGTCTTTCTCTCTTTTACAAAACAGCTGATTTGGCATAGTGGTATGTTGCTCTGACTGCTTTACACTGGGTCCTGGGTTCAAGATTTGGCAGTGAAATGCATGGTAGTAACACAACATTTTATTCCAGCAACTTTCCAAGATTATACAAGCAATGTTTAAAATATGTTCTTGGGTTTTGGGCTTTTGTCCCCCCCCCCAATACATTTTGGCTTTTTCCAGATGTCTTGTGCTGCAAAGTTGAGAGATACAGCTGTGTGTCTAGTAGATTTTGCAAGGAGATGAGAGCTGTAGGGGAAGAGAAGTTTAGTACTGCTTATGCTGAGTCTGCTTGCAATGTTAACAGCACACCAGGTAGTGTACTTGCTTTTGAAGGCTGTGGGTTCTACTCCCACAATATATAAATGCATTGCTGATACTGTGTTGTAAAAGGAGTGGATGCTGCAGTCCTTTTTGGTGAATATACTTAGTAACTATGAAGCTGTTATCAGTTTGTCATCCATTTCCTATTGCAACATTACTAGCGTATCATCTATTCCTCAAGGGCAACAGGCCCTTTATTCCTAGATGAAATAATGAAATATAAAGTTGTTTGCTAGCAGCAGCCTCTTCATTAGCTTCAGATCTCTTTAATGTGGAATTATTTAGATGACATTTACTTCTTCAGATATTGTTTATATTTACTGATACTGGTGGATTGTTGAAGTTTGAGTAGACTTTTATGATGGAAATGTTCTAAATTGGGCAGTTTTGTCATTATTGGTGCATGCATTTTTGTTTCATTGTTTACTGGAAAAATGTTCAAAACAATACATTTAAAACACCTTCTAACAACTGTACTGTATTATACAAGGAATATTATTTAATACAATCAGGAAGGTGTATCAAAGAACACATGTATGTTTCATGTGCAAGGAGCCTATGATTTGAAAACAACCCAAAGTTAATCTTTATCTGCCACTGGCAAAATGTATTTTCTCTGAATGTGGGTTTCAATGCGGTTTCAATGAATGTGAGTTTCAAGGGCAGAGAAGTTTTAATGCTAAGTCTATTTTCATTGTGAAACTGCATTGCTTTGTTTAGCAGGTCTATTAGTGTTTGTGTTGTAAAATGCAAAATAAAACTTTCAAATTAAATCCAAATCATAACAGAAGTAAAGCAGTATGCATGTTGCATTGTTTATGGTAAAAGGGGCAAAATAGACAAGTAATGGGACATTGGAATGGCTGCAGGGGAGAAGGCTCCATTCGACCATGATTTTGTGAGGGGGAGGAAGGGCAGCAAATTCAAAGACAGCCCCAGCTGAACTATACCTCTCAACTGTCCAGAATTTTTGCAGAATTAATAGATTTTTGGTTTGTTCCTCATAAAATTTGTGTTTTTCTGGTAAACTATTTAAGAATGAAGTCACGAATTAATGACAGACATTGAGTTTCAGATTTCATAACCTTCACAAAAATGCATGCTAAAGCAAGACCTGTTATTCTATCAACTAAGTTTATACAAGAGAAATTTTTAGTACTGTTTGTATGTTTCCCGAAAATATTTGGCCTTGTCCAGATTTTCTGCATTAAGTGGTTGAGAGGTACGTGCAAATAAATCGCTTAATAGAATTAGGGATATCCAAACCTCTCAACTGTCCCCGATTTTGGCTCAAAATGTTGCTCTCCCCCTAATAATCCCCCTGCAAAATAGCAATTTTGGAAGAAAACACGGAGGGTTTACGATTATAACTGTAGTGATCAGAGTTATAAATTACTTTTATTTTAGAAATGCATGTAGATTCTCTTATTTTGTCAGCTGTTCAAGTTAACAGTACTAATATTAAAAAAGTGTCCCTTTGACAGGTTCCCAGCTGTATTGTGTGGCAATTTTATATTTCTGCATAACATTTTTGGTCCGTTTTTCATAAAATTGTGGTTTTCTGGCAAATTAGTGGCAAATCATTAAAGATTGAAGTTAGAAAATAATGACAGACATTTCAGTTTCAGATTTCATACCCTTCAGAAAATTCATACTAATACAAGACCTACTACTATTCTATTATCTTTCTAAGTTTATTAAGAGCAATATTTAAAAATTGTCCTTATTTTGGGGCCTTTGTCCCAATTCTATGTATGGCTTTGTCTAGATTTCTTGCTCCGAGGTTGAGAGGTATGACAAATGTGTCAGAGCCATCACCGTCAGCCAGAGGCATTTCAAATTGTGACATACCTGTTGCCCCCACTCCCCCATGTACTGACTCGGGATGTGCCCAAGCAAGGCAAGGAGCAGTTATACAGTGTAAGTGTGCAGAGTATTCCCCCATCCAAGGCAGACACAAGTACGACAGTGGCTTTTCATCTGTCCTTGATTTTGCAGTGTTCTGGTTTTCTGTCATATTTTTATACTGTTGATTTATGCTTATTATTCAGAAAATGCATGCTGTCGCAGTGCCCTATTGCTCTGTGTTTAAGTAGCAATGCTTTAATGACCATCAGGTAAGCTTGTCTGAGTTTGCAAGATGCAAGTAAGCTTTAATAAGCACACTGTTAAAGAATTACCAACACTGAAAAAGCCTTTTTGTTGTTGCCATGCAGTGAATATTTACATAACTAGATAGCGTATATGCCTTGGGTATTGAAATGCACATGACAGTGTTTGTAATAAGGGACAGGATTACAGTATTTTCAGAAGCTCATTACATTTGTTGGATACTTGCAGTCATCTTTGCAGGCTTTACCTGTAAACTAAACAGAATGCCAGTCTATCATAACCTGTGCAGTAATCCTTTAAGCAATTTATCTTGAGCTTGTTTTTTGTTTGCTGTTCATTTTTTTACTCTGATCATGTTTTCCACATGAAACAAGTAGATAGCTGTTGTCAGGCAGCAGGTCTTTTTTGGATAAGAAACATTTTTACAAGTGGGGGTATCACAGAGATTACTACTTTCAGCATGCTACTTGGTACTTTTATAAAGGTGAATATAAATTATAATTAGAACTGCAGTGCAAGGAGAATTGGTTTGAGTTAAGTGCTGCTTGTTTTTTTTTTATACTTGATTTTGACTGGCATTCCAGTAATGTATTTAAAAAGTAATTTATTTTTTCATGCCTCACAACCTTTTTGTTTCCATCTAGATATTAAGTAAGCTGTCACGTAGCCAATGCATTGAAATATTTTTTCTTCTACACTTCATTTTGTCTTGATTGGACTCTCTTAATGACGGTTTGGCAACCAAAGCACCATATTTAATTAAAGTTCCAGTTGTTATGGTTTTGAGCATAGCTCTGCCCCTTTCTAGTTGGCCACACCCCTTCCCATTGGCCCCACCCATTCAGCTGTCTTCTGCAGCCCCCCCTTTCATTTTGAAGTCACCAGCTGTCACTGGCACTGCCAGCCTGCACTGATATTCTATGTATAGTAACTTATGCTGGCTTTTTAAGTGGGAGAGATTGAGTACTGTATAGTGAAAAGGGTTACTATTGTTGAAAAGTAGAGTGGGGGAGTGTGGGTGAGGACTGAGATGGAAAAGGAATGAAGCAGGACACACCCTCAGCCTTAGTTGG